>NC_057796.1:277753979-277808470 GCF_018294505.1 Triticum aestivum | reverse complement strand
GGCGGCGGTGGAGCGGGGGAGGGTGCGGGGGTCGGCGGCGGCGGCCGGTGGAGCGGGGTAGAGGGTGCGGGGGGTGCTCGCCGGCGAGGGGGACCGGATCTGGCGAGGTGGGATAGCGATCGAGATGGAGGGGGATCGAGATCAAGTGTCCATGAAATATACACTAATGGCGCACCAGGGAACAGTGCGCCATTACTAGATTAATCTAGTAATGGCCCACTCTTCCCCGGTGCGCCATTAGTAGTTTTGCAAAAAAATAAAAAATAAACAAAAATATTGTAGTGGCGCACTATGAGGCTGGTGCGCCATTACTAGTTAGAACTAGTAATGGCGCACTGTGCCCTGGTGCGCCATTAGTATGTTTGGAAAAAAAATTGTTACTAATGGCGCACCGTGTTTCTGGTGCGCCATTAGTGTCTTTCACACTAATGGCGCACCAGCCCGTGGTGCGCCACTGCTATATAGTAGTGGCGCACCACATGTCTGGTGCACCATTAGTGGCCATTCCATCTATAGCCCTTTTCCTAGTAGTGTCCGCATCACCCCACACTTCGGCTTATGGCTCAAGACCTTCAATGTGAAGCCGAAGATGATTGAGGGGCGACACGCAGAGTGCGGAGGTGCCATAATAAACAAAGGCGCCGATGCTCCATGGCCAAAGGGTTCCTTCCCGGAGACATCCAAGTTATGGCAGCGGGAGTGGTTTTACATCACCGCTCCCCGAAGCGCTAAGTGGGTAGCTGCCCCCGCCTTCCGTCCGGGCCACCCGCCACAATTGGTGTCATGGGTCAACAAAGGGCTGGACTGGGGGCCAGCTAATGATGTGCCGACATTGCAGAGCCGCATCCAAGATCTCTTCAAGGGAGATGTCAGCCTTGTCACGGTAATGCAAGTCATGCTAGTTCGTCGGGTCCTGCCATGCCAACGTCGACCTCTCCGTATGTGGGAGTTCAACCCGGAAGGACCATGAACTATTCAGCAATTCTTCGGCTCGACGCTCGAAGAGATGTATGGATTGTTCTTCGGATCACGAATAAAGTGTCCGGACACCACCGAGGATGCGGGTTTGAACTGCAATTGTCCAGACACCCAAGTAAGTAATTCCGCAGCCGAACACGTTGTCTTTTAATTTATCACAACATCATTTTGAAAAGTCACCTTTTGACCAGGACTGGATAAAAAAGGCGAAGATGATCAGGTGTTCGGCCCCCCTTCCCGAAGGCTCACCGGATCCTGTACTAGCCAGGATGCTTGAGCTTGTGCCTTATCAAGCGCCATCAAGGGAAGATAAAGGGAGGAACAAAGAAGCCGAAAGCGAGCCTCACTCATTATTCATCCAAACCGGGGGAATTAGTGCCTTCGCGAAGGAGGATAACTGGGGAGAAGAATCTAAAATTCCCTCTCCCCAAAGAAGGAAGAGGGCCGCCTCTGAAGACTTGGAAACAATGTTTTTCAAACGAGGGAAGAAACCTTTGTCAGGGGGCCCTACCCCGGAGGGCATCCTTACCGCACAGTACCCGCAAGGGGACCAGCCCTCCACCGAGCTGTAAGTAAACAAAAGTACTTTATAGCAAATATACCCTGCTTCATTTCTGAGAACAATAACCGAGACATATGTCTTGTAGTTCGGATCGTAGCCCTTCTCGACAGAGTTCGTCTTCGGGGGATCTTCTTCCGGAGATGATGGAGAGCGAAACGCCTCCCCGTGCCTCCCCGCCTCGTGAAGCGGAGGACTCTGAGGTGTCATCACGGAGGATTTCTCCTGATCCGCCAAGGCCAGAAGGTAACCCTTCGGCCACCCGAAGTCCGGAGTATTCGGCTCCTAAGGAGAGCAACAGAAAGAGTCCGGGACTGTCCGGTGCGCGACCAGACGCACTGATGAATCTTCTGGAGCAAGCGGCTATCTCAGAAGCGCATCGTACGCTAATGGGTACGATGGTTAAGAGGATTTCATCCGCAGAAAGCGGGTTGCATGAAGCTTTTATGAGCCTGCTGAGAGGCTTTGAGGTACGCAAAGTAATACATATTTTTTGACGATACCACACACGCTAGGTGTGCCCTATGCAGATAGTAGCCCCTGAGACTCTGGTTGCTGTCGAAAAAGGCGGCAAATAGAGGATCATAGTCCCAGGTAATAACCGTGCTGCTTTCATGTGCAGGCGACTGAGGGTCCGGTGGCTAGCCGGACTGGTGAGTTTGCCGAACTGAAGCGGCAACTTGATGCGGCAGATGCCGACATCGTGCTTGTAAACAAGCGGCTTGACGAGGCACAGGGTATGTATTCTCCGGTGATCAACATATATTAAGAGGAGCATGATGCTAGTATCTGTAATATGTTGTGACTGCAGATGGAGCTGCCGCCGTGGAGACCCTTCGGGCGGAACTTGCCCGAGCCAAGGAACAAGCCAGGAAGAGTGATGCGGCCGCCCTAAAGGCAGTCGAAGAGCTAAGAGCCGAACAGGCTGCGCATTGCCAGAGCAAAGAGAAAATAGCCCAGATGGCTGTTGAGTTGAAAGATGCCGCCGACCGTTATGAGCTTCTTGAAAAGGAAAGCCAAACGAAGATGGCGGACCTGGAGAAAGCCATGGTAGCAGCCAAGGAAGCCCGCTCTAAAATCAGAGCGGCGAAGGAGGAGCTACGTCAAGCCGGAGATATCGCGGCTGGGAAGCCCTTTTTGTTGCCGACGAAGTTTGGAGATCCTAAGTATGCCCTTCTGGATCAATTATGGAGTTCTGCAGACGCATACTTGGATTTGGCAGCGAGTGCTGCTGATGCGACCGAGTTTTTCAAAGATCAAAAAGATCACAAAGTGGAAAAGCTGTTCTGGTCGCAGTTCGATGTTCCAGTGCGTCCGCTGCTGTTAAATGACCAAATGGCCGAGTGGGCCGATCTCCATAGGTTGTCTGGGCTTGCCATGAGGTCTGTTGTGGATCATCTTTGGCCGGAAGGACCAAGGCCGAATAGTTATTTTGGCTTAGTGCAACGATTCCTTGGTGTTGTGCCGCATATCGACGCTGTGAAGAGGTCGGCGTGCATAGAGGGTGCGCGGATGGCTCTTTCCCGTGTCAAGACATACTGGGGAGAGAAGGAGGCCACCGCTATTGCAACCCAGAGTTCGGCCGTAGGCCGGGTATCGGCCGAGCACTATTTTGAAGAAGTCCTAGAAGGCGCTCATTTAATAGAGGCTCAGTGCTCGAAGAGTATCATGTTCTAGTGACATGTATCCCAATTGTAAGAACAATGTTATTTGAATTATAAAGGCTGTGTTTATACTTTTGCCTGAAAGTATTATTATGCCTCCTGTGCGGTCATTTATGTGTGTGTGTGTGTGTGTGTATAACCTGAAAGTTTGCAGTCATCGGCTTCAGCCCCCACGCATATAATGCGGGGGTGTTCGCAAAAGCGCGTGTTCACACTTGATCCAACGTCTTGGTCCATTAAGGAGGTGGTAGCGCGGCGAACGAGGCAATCGGACTATATTGCTTTAACACTTTCACTTAACCATAGGAGTTTGACAGTGGGGCTACTATATAGCCCCTGGTATTTCCACGTCTATCCGAATATGGTGCGCGTACGTACATGACCGGGAAAACCGGTCCTTCGTTAATGCGGAGGAATCCCGAAGATTCCGATGAGTCATCGAGTGGTTGACCAGTCTCACACTTTATCATGACAGTCAGTTTTCGGCTTCCTCTACTGAGGTGCTCGTCCAGATGAACCAGGGCACAATCGCAGTAGTTCTCCCGGTGCCACCTTAGCCGATAGAGCGGAACGTAAGGTAGCAAAACACGGGAGCCGGGCAAACCCAACATTTGACCAAAGACATGATTCGGAGCTGATGCATATAAGGCCAAACTCGCGACGCCGAACACTCCCTAAGGTATTCGGTCTTTACAACATATACTGGGCTGGGTAACGCCCTTGAACCCTGAATTTCCAGGTACGTGCATTAGTCTGACGTGGCGAAATGCCAATAACGCCAACATCCCTCTCGGTTGTGTTGAGTATCCGGAGGGTGTGAAGCAACAAGAGACAGTAAGAAAGGTTTACACAGGGTCTTAATCTAAAAAGAAACCTTTGAGCGGGGCCCTGCTGCACGTCTGCGCCTGTGTCTCCGTTGTGCCGTATCCTGGAAGGGTGTAGCACGATTATCATCTGTTAAAAGAGAAGAACTTAGATGAAATTTGTCGTGCAAAAAATTGGTTATTCTTAATAAACCATTAAAATTCAAAATAAGGTCGAGCCGAACTGTAGACTTTGTTTTATTTACATGCGGGAAGCCCCTAGCACCGTCTACGGGGGTATATTCATCAACCCCATCTCAGGTTTATCTAAGCTGTTATAGCTAGTGGTGCACCGGACTCGTCTAGCCGTGTCCGTGGTCTTGACGACCGATCGTTTATGCTAGTTGGAGAGGCCAATTAGTGTTCGGCTGCTAAAGCTGCCGCACATTCTTCCGCGCGTAAGGAACGCTCAGTGTTTCCGCTAAATATGATGATGCCGCGTGAACCGGGCATCTTGAGCTTAAGATAAGAATAATGCGGCACTGCATTAAAACGAGCGAAGGCCGTTCTTCCGAGTAGTGCTTGATAGACGCTTCGGAATGGAGCGATGTCGAAGGTTAACTTTTCACTTTGAAAGTTGTCGGGGGAACCGAATACAACCTCTAGTACGAGAGAGCCCGTGCAGCTGGCCTCTGGGCCTGGTATTACTCCTTTAAAGGTAGTATTGCTTTGGCTAATTCTCGTTGGGTCTATCCCCATTTTGTGGGCTGTGTCCTGATATATCAGATTAAGACTACTGCCGCCGTCCATGAGGACTCGGGTGAGATGGTATCCGTTGATTATTGGGTCGAGCAACAAGGCAGCCGATCCTCTGTGTCGGACATTGGTCGGGCTATCCCTACGATCAAAAGTGATCGGGCAGGTCGACCAAGGGTTGAACTTGGGGGTGACGGGCTCTACGGCGCATACGTCTCGGCGTGCGTGTTTGCTCCTCCTCTTCGCCACGTGAATCGTGTTCACTGTTTTGACCTCTAGTGGGAACTTTTTCTGTCCCCCAGTGTTTTGCTGACGAGGCTCATCCTCGTCTTCACTTGGTGTCTCCCTCCCCTTGTGTCCGGCGTTTAGCTTACCGGCCTGCTTGAAGACCCAGCATTCTCTGTGGGTGTGATTTGTAGGTTTATCGGAGGTGCCGTGAATCTGACATAATTTGTCTAGAAGCTTGTTGAGGCTGGACGGTCCATCTCTGTTTCCTTTGAAAGGCTTTTTCTGTTGACCGGGTCTAGAGCCCCTAAATCCGGCGTTTACCGCCATGTTGTCTGGGCTGTCTTCGTTATTTCGACGCTTACTTTTACTGTGTCGTGGTTTTCCATTACCATCCCTGACTTCAGATGTGCCTGGGTCGTTGGTGCTACTATGGGCCAGCCAGCTATCTTCGCCCGCGCAAAAGCGGGTCATAAGGCTTGTTAGGGCTGCCATTGTCCTCGGTTTTTCTTGGCCGAGGTGTCTGGCGAGCCATTCGTCTCGGACGCTGTGTTTGAAAGCTGCTAAGGCTTCGGCGTCCGGGCAGTCGACGATTTGGTTCTTCTTAGTGAGAAATCTGTTCCAAAGCTTTCGGGCTGACTCTCCGGGCTGTTGAATTATATGACTTAAATCGTCTGCATCCGGAGGTCGGACATAGGTCCCTTGAAAGTTAGCCCTAAAAGCATCCTCAAGCTCCTCCCAACTTCCAATTGAATTTTCGGGGAGGCTCTTCAGCCAGTGCCGAGCTGGTCCTTTCACCTTGAGGGGCAAGTACTTGATGGCGTGGAGATCGTCTCCGCGAGCCATATGGACATGGAGGATGAAGTCCTCAATCCAGACCCCCGGGTCTGTCGTTCCGTCGTACGCCTCTATGTTCACGGGTTTGAATCCCTCTGGAAATTCGCGATCCAGCACCTCATCAATGAAACATAGGGGGTGCGCGGCACCCCTGTATTTGGATGTGTTATTGCGTTCTGACGGTTGTAGTGTTTGGTTTTGGTTATGCGCTGGAGCGCGCTTCCTAGATCCGTAGATGGATCTGGTCACACCGGCCTTTTGATGCAAGTCCTCGCGTGGATCGTGTGCTGGCTTATGTGCGGCCTCATTAGCCGCCCTATCGCGGCCATGAGGTGGTCGATTCGACCGGTCGTCCGTTTTATTTTTCGGCTGTGTAGGCTCTAAGGCCTCATCATCGAATTCAGGCAACAGCTTGCGCTTTGGATAGTTCTTTGTGTGGCGACTACCACCATACTTTTCTTCAGTGTCGAGCACTTTGTTCCATCTACTGTTGAGTGTATTCTGCACGGCCTTAAGCCTTTGCTTCTGCTTCTTCAGACTCCTCGCGGTGGCAATAAGCCTTCTACAGAGGTTCTCTTGTTCCAAGTGCCTTTCCGAGATGATGTGTGCATTGTCGTCCGGACTGTTCTCCGGAGAGAGGTTGATGAGCTTTGTCCTCGGCATCGCCGTGATCGGACTGCGGCTTCGTACTGTGTTCGACGTCCGCTGGTTCATCCTGCTCTGTCGCTGGGTCCGTGTGGTCGTCGTTTCCTCTGGAGTCGACCGGGGTATTATTTTTTCTTGCGCTGTTATCGCTGTTTTTGCCGAGGCGGGATTTGGAGCGGCGCCTACGCCGTCGCTTTGGTTGCTTCTCGAGGGAGCTATCCTTCGCTGCATCCTTCCGTTCCTCGTCATTGTTTTCTTTGGGTGTATCCACCATATATATATATATATATATATATATATATATCGTGTGATGAAGTGGTTGTCCAGCGCCCTGTGGTCGGTGGTTCCTGTTCCTCTCCTGCATCGTCGTCCATACCGTCGATGTCTTCGGAGTCGAAGTCGAGCATGTCGGTTAAATCGTCGATAGTGGCTATTAAGTGGGTGGTGGGTGGGGAACGAATTTCTTCGTCGTCCGCTTCCCGTTCGGGCCGGACATAGTTCGGCCAAGGGCCTCCTGACAAGGAGAGAGACCTTAATGAATTTAGCACATCGCCAAAAGGCGAGTGCTAAAAGATATCCGCGGAGGTAAACTCCATGATCGGCGCCCAATCAGATTCGATAGGCATGGACGCAGGCGGTTCGGGGCCTGTGGCCGGGGATGAATCCGAGGATCCGGTGACACAGGTCTCATAGGAGGTGAAGTCAGTATTCGGCTCTATCGTCACTGAGTGTGTGGCCTCCGAGGCGGGGTCCATCCATCCGTCCTCGGACGGCGCAATTGACTCCGGATCTAGGGCCGGAGTAGGCATAGGTGTGATCTCCCGAACACCGTCCGACGGCAGAGCTAAGTCGTGCTCGTCGTGACTGTGCGGCGCACCTGACATGGGCTCGAATCCGTCAAAGATCAAGTCTTCGCGGATGTCGGCAGTGTAGTTTAAATTTCCAAACCTGACCTGACGACCAGGGGCGTAGCTCTCGATCTGCTCCAAATGGCCAAGCGAGTTGGCCCGCAGTACGAGGCCGCCGAATACGAAGATCTGTCCGGGGAGGAAAACCTCACCCTGGATCACGTCGTTGGCGTTGATCGAAGGGGCCATCAAGCCTTTATTGCGACGGCACAGTGGAGCTCTCAATGAAAGCACCAATGTCGGTGTCAAAACCGGCGGATCTCGGGTAGGGGGTCCCGAACTGTGCGTCTAAGGCGGATGGTAACAGGAGGCGGGGGACACGATGTTTACCCAGGTTCGGGCCCTCTCGATGGAGGTGATACCCTACTTCCTGCTTGATTGATCTTGATGATATGAGTATTACAAGAGTTGATCTACCACGAGACCGTAGAGGCTAAACCCTAGAAGCTAGCCTATGGTATGATTGTTGTCGTCCTACGGACTAAACCCTCCGGTTTATATAGACACCGGAGGGGGCTAGGGTTACACAGAGTCGGTTACAAGGGATGAGATCTACATATCCGTATTGCCAAGCTTGCCTTCCACGCCAAGGAGAGTCCCACCCGGACATGGAACGAAGTCTTCAATCTTGTATCTTCATAGTCCAATAGTCCGGCCAAAGGATATAGTCCGGCTGTCCGAGGACCCCCTAATCCAGGACTCCCTCAGGGGGCGCCGCCCCCTTCCCCACTCCAATTCGGACCCCTTCCAAGTGGGGGGCGTGCCAGCCCCTTGTGGGCTGGTGTGCCTCCCTCCCAAGGCCCATGTGGCCCATAACATTCCCCAGGGGTTCCGGTAACCCCCCCGATACTCCGATATGTACCTGATACATTTCGAAACACTTCCGATGTCTGAATACTATCGTCAAATATATCAATCTTTACCTCTCGACCATGTTGAGACTCCTCGTCATGTCCGTGATCTCATCCGGGACTCTGAACAATCTTCGGTCACCAAAAACACATAACTCATAATACAAATTGTCATCGAACGTTAAGCGTGCGGACCCTACGGGTTCGAGAACTATGTAGACATGACCGAGACACATCTCCGGTCAATAACCAATAGCGGAACCTGGATGCTCTTATTGGTTCCTACATATTCTACAAAGATCTTTATCGGTCAAACCGCAATGACAACATACGTCATTCCCTTTGTCATCGATATGTTACTTGCCCAAGATTTGATCGTCGGTATCTTCATACCTAGTTCAATCTCATTACCGGCAAGTCTCTTTACTCGTTCCGTAATGTATCATCCCGCAACTAAATCATTAGTCACATTACTTGCAAGGCTTATCATGATGTGCATTACCGAGAGGGCCTAGAGATACCTCTCCGATACTCGGAGTGACAAATCCTAATCTCGATCTATGCCAACCCAACAAACACCTTCAGAGATACCTGTAGAGCATCTTTATGATCACCCAGTTACATTGTGACATTTGATAGCACACAAGGTATTCCTGCGGTATTCGGGAGTTGCATAATCTCATAGTCAAAGGAATATGTATTAGTCATGAAGAAAGCAATAGCAATAAAACTTAACGATCATTAAGCTAAGCTAACGGTTGGGTCTTGTCCATCACATCATTCTCCTAATGATGTGATCCCGTTCATCAAATGACAACACATGTCTATGGTTAGGAAACTTAACCATCTTTGATTAACAAGCTAGTCTAGTAGAGGCATACTAGGGACACAATGTTTTGTCTATGTATTCACACATGTATCAAGTTTCCGGTTAATACAATTCTAGCATGAATAATAAACATTTATCATGATATAAGGAAATATAAATAACAACTTTATTATTGCCTCTATGGCATATTTCCTTCACACTTATAACTTGATATTTTAGTAAGGGGTCATCTTATAATGCTACCGCCGTACTAAGCAAAATAAGATGCATAAAAGATAAACATCACATGCAATCATAATACGTGACATGATATGGCCATCATCATCTTGTGCCTTTGATCTCCATCTCCAAAGCATCGTCATCATCTCCATCGTCACTAGCTTGACACCTTGATCTCCATCGTAGCGTCGTGGTCGTCTCGCCAACTATTGCTTCTACAACTATCGCTAACGCATAGTGATAAAGTAAAGAAATTACATGGCGTTTGCATTTCATACAATAAAGAGACAACCATAAGGCTCCTGCTGGTTGCCAGTAACTTTTACAAAACATGATCATCTCATACAATAACGTTTATCACATCATGTCTTGACCATATCACATCACAACATGCCCTGCAAAAACAAGTTAGACGTCCTCTACTTTGTTGTTGCAAGTTTTACGTGGCTGCTATGGGCTTCTAGCAAGAACCGTTCTTACCTACGCATCAAAACCACAACGGTGATTTATCAAGTTTCTGTTTTAACCTTCAACAAGGACCGGCCGCAGTCAAATTCGATTCAACTAAATTAGGAGAAACAGACACCCGCCAGCCACATTTATGCAAAACTAGTTGCATGTCTGTCGGTGGAACCAGTCTCATGAACGTGGTCATGTAAGGTTGGTCCGGGCCGCTTCATCCAACAATACCGCCGAATCAAAATAAGACATTGGTGGTAAGCAGTATGATGATCACCGCCCACAACTCTTTGTGTTCTATTCGTGCATATCATCTACGCATAGACCTGGCTCAGATGCCACTATTGGGAAACATAGCATGCAATTTCAGAATTTTCGTACGCTCACGCAAGATCTATCTAGGAGATGTGTAGCAACGAGAGGGGAGAGCATCTTCATACCCTTGAAGATCGCAAAGCGGAAGCGTTTGTCAACGCGGTTGATGTATTCGTACACCTTCACGATACGTCCCGATCAAGTACCAAACGTACGGCACCTCCGTGTCCAACACACGTTCAGCTCGATGACGTCCTCGCCTTCTTGATCCAGCAAGACGGGCGAAGTAGTAGATGAATTCCGGCAGCACAACGGCGTGGTGACGGTGTTGGTGAAGAATAATCCCCGCAGGGCTTCGCCAAGCACAACGGAAACTATGACGGAGGATAAACTAGAGGGGACGGGGTTGCCGGCACACGGCTTGGTGATTCTTGATGTGTTCCAGGTGCTAGCCCTGCCCCTCTATTTATATGTTGAGCCCTGGGGTCGAAACTTGGAGTAAAATCCTCCTCAAAGTCGGTTTTGCCCGCAAGGAAGAGTCCTTCTTGGACTTCCAGGACCAGACGCCAGGGTCTTCAGCGTTTGGCCCCTGGCCTCCGCAAAACTCCTTTTGCACCGACCTAAAGCCCCGTGGGTTTCACCCCTTGGCCGAACCATATCATCCTATATATCAATCTTTACCTCCGGACCATTTCAGAGCTCCTCGTCATGTCTGTGATCTCATCCGGGACTCCGAACAACATTCGGTCACCAACATACATAACTCATATAGTACTATATCGTCAACGAACGTTAAGCGTGCGGACCCTACGGGTTCGAGAACTATGTAGACATGACCGAGACACCTCTCTGGTCAATAACCAATAGCGGAACCTGGATGCCCATATTGGCTCCTACATATTCTACGAAGATCTTTATCGGTCGAACCTTATGACAACATACATAATTCCCTTTGTCTATCGGTATGTTACTTGCCCGAGATTTGATCGTTGGTATCTTCATACCTAGTTCAATCTCGTTACCGGCAAGTCTCTTTACTCGTTCTGTAATGCATCATCCCGTAACTAACTCATTAGTCACATTGCTTGCAAGGCTTATTATGATGTGCATTACCGAGAGGGCCCAGAGATACCTCTCTGATACTCGGAGTGACAAATCCTAATCTCGATCTATGCCAACCCAACAAACACCTTTGGAGATACCTGTAGAGCATCTTTATAATCACCCAGTTATGTTGTGACGTTTGATAGCACACAAGGTATTCCTCCGGTATCTGGGAGTTGCATAATCTCATAGTCGAAGGAATATGTATTTGACATTAAGAAAGTAGTAGCAATAAAACTAAACGATCAATATGCTAAGCTAACAGATGGGTCTTGTCCATCACATCATTCTCCTAATGATATGATCCCGTTCATCAAATAACAACACATGTCTATGGTTAGGAAACTTCACCATCTTTGATTAACGAGCTAGTCTAGTAGAGGCATACTAGGGACACGGTATTTTGTCTATGTATCCACACATGTATCAAGTTTCCGGTTAATACAATTCTAGCATGAATAATAAACATTTATCATGATATAAGGAAATATAAAATAACAACTTTATTATTGCCTCTAGGGCATATTTCCTTCATAAATTTCCCTCGGTTCCATCTTCTAGAGTTTTGAGAGCACCCCTGAAGAGCTTAAAAGAAATAAGGAGTTATACCCTAGATTCTAGTTTTTTGCGGAGCGACATATCATGAAGCTACCCGTTTGGCTTGCATTTTTAGAGTGGAGCTGAATATTAGGGAGCAGACCAGTCCTAAACAGGCTCTTATAGTGAATAGTACATATGCTAGGAATTCATGTTGTTTCTAATACACCAAATTTTTTCATGGTAATACTGTCTCGTTTATATTATAAAGATTATAGTATAAGTCAGGTAGACATGCTAGGCTTTGCATAAAGGAAACACATCTAAGAAGGAAAATTACAATCAAAACCGAAGAATCCCTTGAGCTTGACATCAACGCACGTCATCTGCCTTCGACACCACCACAACAGCCACCAAAGGAAAAAATGACGGATCATTTCCTCAACCGAGCTTGATGCGGCTCCATTGTTGATATGCAACTTTGCAGACCTTCAAAGTGGCTAAACAAAGGCGAAATCATTGCCGTTTAAATCAGACTGGGGCAACAACCTGACCACGTTGTCGAACTCCAGATCTGGCACCCCCGCACAACGACGACACCGGAGGAAGAAATCACACCTGCCAGCCACGAACCACCAAACCAGCACACGATCCACCATCTTCTAGATCCCGCCGATGCAGACCACAATCTGCCATCCTAGACTAGCTCCCAAGCTCCATGCCGGCGCTTGAGCAAACGTCATCGTAACAGCGGAGCCCTAGGGCACAAGTCCACCATGAGGATGCCGCCGCCACATCATCCTTGCTTGAACTCACTAGTTTCTAAATCCATCCCCAACTATAGGTCTGATCGCCTCGTCGGGAAAGGATTTGAAGCTTCTTTATTCAGCGCCGCCATCACCACCGCCGAAGTGAAGACAATGAACAACTCAAAAACCTAAGTGACTAGGGCCTAAAACTTAAAACCTACACGATCCGTGCACGTGGATTCGGCGACCCCTCACCACCGACGACCGATGTCGTCGGCGGAGGGGAGCCGCCGAAGGACAGGGCGGAAGGAAATACTCCTGGCGGCCTTTTCTTTCTTCGTCACATCAAAACATATTTCATCATAAAACTTTACAAACATGTAGTCCCTCCATAACTAATGCGCTTTGTTGTTTAATTAGTTGTAGTACATGTTCCAACATATGTGTGTATTTTTTTTTGAAAGAACCAGTGTATCACTGGCATTCATATATTAAGCGGGGAGAAGATGGAAAATGCGTTCATGACCAAAAAACTTTGGTCATGGTGGTTACAAGAGGTTTTGACTGAAAAAAAAGGAAAAGAGGCCTCTCAGCCTGGGTCGCCGAGTGGTGTTTGGAGGCACTTTGCGCCGGCGAGCTTCCAACAGTCCATGTCACTACGGATGGCGGCTAGCGTGTCACTGATCTGTCTCGGCGAATTCCTGAAGATGCGATTGTTCCTCTCCGTCCAAATGTGCCAAGTAACAAGGAAGATCATTGTTTTGAGCTTCGCCCTGAGGTTGGGTCTTGTCTGATGCAGCACGTTCCTGATTCTTTGGTCGGAGGGCTCATGTGTGGGCAGCGTTAGGAGGGCAAGCTGCCCGCAGGCCGGCCACAATGAGACTCGCTGCCATATCTCCTTTGTCACCGGGAAATCTCAGAATAGATGGCAGCAGTTTCTAGGTTTCTCATGCATAGGGGGCAGAAATATCCAGCAGCCAGAAGAAGGCTTTTATCTTTCCGGGGCCCAAGTCTTCCAGATCAGCTCCTTGTAATCAGTCTTTGCCAGATGATCGAACTGAGCTGTGTATGCAGATTTTGCCATGTACATCCCTGAGGTGTGCAAACGCCAGAGAATTTTGTCGTCGGACTGAGGTTGCAGCGTGATATTTGCAGCCCGGATTGCTCTCCATAGAATGAGAAAATTTTGAATCAGATCGATGTTGGTTGGCTGTCTGAGATCTGATATCCATTTGTTATTGTTGAGAGCATCCTCTCAACACCTTTTCTTGCCCCTCGATCGGTTGTATAGGTCTGGGAAAAGCGTAGCAAGGCATGGCGAGGTGAACCAGGGAGAGGTCCAGATGGAGGCAAGTTTACCGTTTCCCAGAGTCACCGTTGTTGCATTGTCGAAGAGGGCTCTGTCGGAGCTGTCACATGGCAGCTCGGACCCTTTCCAGAGTCTCTCTTCATTTTGCCAGGCTAGCCATAACCATCGCTGGCGTAGAGCACTGGAGAATCTTCCCAGGTCATGTAAACCTAGCCCACCATTTTCTGTTAGTGTGCAAATTTTCTTCCATGCGACTTTGCAGTGTCCGGCAGTTAGGTCTTTTTCTTGTGCCCAGAGGAAACGGCGACGGATCTTGTCAATGTCTTTGAGCAATCTCTTTGGCGGTCGCAGCACAGACAGGGCGAAAGTTAGGATAGCGGAGAGCACGCATCGGACTAATACCCTTCTTCCGGCGAAAGATATCAATCTACCTTTCCAACCGGCCAATCTTGCTCTAATCCGATCAAGAATGAATTGAAAGTGAACTAGTCTCGCTCTTCCCAGGGTGATCGGCAACCCTAGATATTTGATGGGGAACTGTGTTGTCTGGCCTCCAAAATTTTGCAGGATTTTTTGGAGGTTTTTGTCATTGCACCTGATTGACGTGATCATGCTCTTTTCGATGTTCAGACGTAGGCCAAAGGCATCATCAAACAGAGTTATGATTTGTAGCAGCTTGTCAACCTCTTCCTTGTTTGGGTTTGCAAAAATGACAGCGTCATCTACATATAGGCTGATGCGCAGTTTGAGCTCGCGGCCTGGAAGCTGTGCCAGAATACTCAGCTCAGTTGCTCTTGCAATTAGGCGATGCAAATTTTATCATATTTTCAAAAACTCAAAAGATTCATTTATTATTATTATTTTCAAAATCCGGGCGCTATTTGCAATTTCCGCGATAACTAGATTGTGATTTTTCAAAAAAAAAAAAACTACTCATAGATTGTGATTTCCTCCACATTGCGCAGGACCCATCGGTCCTGTGCTTCGTCTGAACTCTGAAGCGCATTCATATGTCCAACTCCAAACCCATCCCAGAACCCGACTAAAGTTTCAAACCGGACATCTTCCCGATCCTTATGGCGACCTCGCCGCCGCGGAGCCCTAACTCAGGCGATCGGCCAGATACCGCTGACCTCGCTCTCGCCGCTCCGGCACAGCCCGCTCGCATATGGAACTCCCTCGTCGCCCGCCTCCCTACGCTACCGAACTCCCTCCTCCTCGTCGCCGCCTCCGATCTCCTCCGCCGCCTCTTGGCGGTCCGCAGACGACGCCGCCGCCGCCGCCGCCCTGCTCTCCCACTCCCCATCTACGATGACGCCGCAAGCTCCGCCCGGTGAGAACCTCTACTCGAATCGGCGCGGCGCCTGTGATTCCCATGCCGCGCAGGCTTTTGCTGGAGTAGTGCTGCGCTTCGTGCTCTCGTTGACTGCGGACAGAACAAAGTAGATTTGTGCGGATTTAGTGTTACAGGTTACGAGATGGCCCGTGATGAACTTGTAGAAACGTGTTCAGGAATTGATCACTTGACCAAAATATAGGACCCACCACTACTCTTGAGCTAACGCATCATAGATCTGGTCATCTAGCTATCTGTTCGGTGTTCCTTGTTTGTGAAGAATTACCTGGAATGCTTTTGACTATATGTTACTAACAGGGTTTCTGGTGAGATGCCCAAAGCTTTTGCCATCTTAGAAGATATCGTGCAGCATACTTTGTCTGATTTGCATAGCATTCAGAAGAGCTTACTTTATTGGAAGTCCAAAGCTGAGGTATTAAGTCAATTGATAACTTTGAAGTATTTTTTTGCCTTTTTAGTATGTAGAGAAGTTATATTATTTTGCTACTTACCTACTTTTGCCTGTGGGATATTTTCAGGGAACAAACTCACATAAAATGTACTTTATGATGTTTGAAAGAGGTCCAAGGGCCTTCCTTGAAGCAACATGTCAAACACTAACTAGACTCAGGAGCAATGGGAGTCCATCCGAGTACCTTTTAGGCTCTGCATCTGATATAGTCTCAGTAAAACTTGCTGTCCTGACGAATATGCAACATCGATTGGCTGCTTTTCTGGCTGAGGTTTGCTACTCTAACGTGTTTATCGTGAAAAAGTAGCAATAGCGCTATGGTTTCAACTTTCTGCTGATGTGAAGTAGAATAAAACAGTCAAAAAGCATTTTCGTGATTAACCTTGCTCCTGCTCTCCAAAAAAAAAAGGAAACAAAAAGAAATTGTTGTATCGCTGTAGTCAAATTTGAAAGTTATCTTTATTTGAGTAATGTTGCTTTGTGCTACATGACTTGTCATTTACATGAACTTAAACTCTGACTTGCTTCTTCTATAGGTTTACTCTGAAGTTGATAAATGCAGAGAAGGATTAACTGAAAGTTCAGATAAATCACTACATACACTATTTCTTATTTTGAACACCGTCTTCCCCAAACTGGAGGTATCGCTTACAAATGCTAGTGAGGTATGCAATGCCTGTTGTCCATATATTTGGATTTGTAACATGTTTTGCCTCTTTGATGCTATGTCGTTTAATTAGTTAAAACACATGTCTTCAGGGGCAAACTCTATCATTCACTCATGACGAAAACTCATCTCAACTTATCTTCGAAAGATTGCCAGAGGTTGATGTTGAGAGTCCACAATGGAGTGAGGCCTTAGCAACAGATGCTATTAGTCTGATCTATCAAAACCTCCAGAAGTTAGATAGTTTTATTTCCTCTCAGGTAAGTAACTCATTTCAACGATGACACATGTGAGATCATCTACTTCCCAGCCTCATAGCACAATGGCCTTAGGCCATTACAGGGTTAACACATTTGAGGGGATAACTTGGCAGTGACGGCTCCTTCAGGGGGGATGTGAGAGTAGAGATGTGGATGAACCTTCCTTTTCTGTCCGTCTTAAAAGAAATCAGGATACAAGTGCCTGTCTTCATGGGGTGCCATCTCTAGTAGATGGAAACCATCATTAGGAAATAGATAACTAGCATATATAAATAGGAAATAGATAAACAGGCAGGTGGATTTTAGAAATATTTCGCTGAAATATATAAAAAAGCTACCCTCCAGTCATGGGGATCATTGCCAGTTTCCCACCCTTCTGCATGTCTTTCGTCCTCTATGCCATAAAACTCAGGTTCTTGATTTCTGTTACCTGAGTTGTTGGAGGGGTATTAAAGTTCCAATTTCAGTATTTTATATTTACCCGTTTGTGCTTATCTATATCTATATGCCAGTCACACATGCTTTCTTATTATAAATTGGTGGTAGGATTACAGCTATACCAATACCAGTATAGTACCAATGACAGAATTGAAAATATCAAACATGAGGTATCTGAATTAATCCTGTGGATAACATAGTGATAATGTGTAGCTTGTATGGCACTCCATGTAAAGTACATGCTGCTTAGTATTACGTAATTTATCTGAAGCGTGTTTTTGTTTGCGGATAGCTTTCAAGTCATAAAAAGCCAAGAAATATGACCATATACTGGTTACCCTACACGTGTGGAGCAATTGGCCTCTCTGCATGTTCCCTATGGCTTTTGCGCCATAGTAGCTTGATGGGAAGTTCTGACATGGACAACTGGATTCAAGATGCTAAGGAGTCAGTTGCTGGATTCTGGGATGAACATGTTGAGAGACCAGTAAGACACTTTCTTTATATGTCTTCTACTATTATTTATTTTATATGGCATTCTAGTGTAAGTTAACTGAAGGTAAATCAAGCTATTTAATGAAGGCAGAGACTTTTCAGGTTGGTTCTGGTTGTACATTTACTTATGCAAGATATCCTGTGAGGTCCTGCAAGAAGCATTGGTTTGTTTGTCATATATAACTGAAAAAAGAAGCATGCCGCCTTGTGCGTTACTGGCTGTAGTGTTTGCTTATGGTGGTAACAGATTGATGGAAGTGAATTCATGTTTTCCTTACGGGATCATTTGTATATGTTAAGATGAACATGCTTTAGTAGATGAGCATATATTCATATATAAGCCACAAAGCTTGTCAATATTCACCTTCATCGGTGTTGTAACTGTCAAAATACTGTTAAATTTTTATGCGGAACCGTTGAAGTCCAGGAAGCATTGCTACAAGCTGGTCTACATTTCTATAAATTTGGAAATCAGTCGAGTTATTGCGCTCACATCATGACTGCCTTTATGTTTTGACAATTGCAGATAATTTCTATTAGAGATGAGCTATTCGAGACATTCAAGCGAACAGATAAACGTGTAATGGAAAGGGAAGAGGTTCAGCTAACAGAAGAATCATTGCACAGGTTGTTCCCAATGCTGTCATTCTCTAATCTGAATAAAAAATCTATTTGTTCACATTTTCTTGAATATGTAAAACTTTAGCGTCACATTTTATGTTCTGAAATGCAATAGAGTACCAAATCACATTGTGCATTATTTGACCATGCTGGTTATAGGATGTTAATTACCTTTTGTGAGCAAACTTCAAAGGAAAAACCGGCACAAGATGCATCATTGCAGGAGTTGCTGGAGATTGTCATGAAAAGGTAAGACTGAACTTTTAACCATACATACTGTTGTTCATTCATCTCGTATCTTCAGCCAGTTGTTGCAAGTTCAATGGCCACTTGAATATTGTGATTTCTTGTTGCTTACTCTGGAGCAATACTACATTTCCACCTTCCTGTTCTGCCTTATAAAGACATCTTCAATCGCTTTTCAGTTCCCTTGTGCAACTAAAATAGTGTTGGCACTGGGGCTGACAAAAGATAAGCATTTTATGGGGGCGTAAGATAGCCATCTGAACTAGTTTAAGTCATATGGAATATATGAAAAATCTTGGTCATAGCAGCAAATAATTCCACTCAGTGGATTTTATTTAATGCTTATTTACATTTGCATTTAAATGTTTAGTACCTATTTTTGAGAATCCCAATCGAACTTGAGTTTCTGCTGTGAGTGATAGAAACAAACTTCAGGAAGCTAGGGCTATTTGTTCAGCATGACTCCTAAGAAGCGGTCGATACAAATACAATTAATCACGTTTACTCTTAAATTCTTAATCACTCCACCTTTCTAACTTGTTAACACAACATACATCTACAATTGCATCCAGAGAGTCGCATGCTTTACAGATACTTTAGGCATGTTGCTTATATATCTTGATATCTAGTAATTTACATGTGTTTTGGCTCATCCCGCAATGGATTAGTTCTTTATATGGTGTTTGTTTCCTTCAAAGCTGTCTTGGCAGTTTATATTCTATGGACCATCTGAGTAATGTGTGAAAAAGGACGACATTGATCCTGTTTATTTGTGCATTGAGCTGTATTGTACATAAATGCAGATATGAGAAGGAATCAATGCATCCAATTCAGAATCTGTTCAGTGGAGAATTAGCACGTGCCATGCTTATTCAGGTTTTTTTTTTCATTTCTTGTGCATTCAACTCAAGTTAACTTGCATTTTTTTCTCACCCATCTTGGAAATTTCAGGTTCAGAAGCTAAAACTGGATCTTCAGGAGTAAGTTGTATTATTATATCTGATAATATTAGTTACATGCATAATGATAAAATGTGCATTTCTTTGTATTTATATATTATTTATTTACGCCAGAGATGATTGAATTGGTCTTATACAGGGCAATGCTGGAACTGGATCAGATTCTCAAGGCAAATGAGATAAACTTTGCTATTCTTGCAGCTCTGCCTGCATTTGGTCTTCTGCTTCTCCTGCTGTTTTTAGTGCGAGCATGGGCTATGCATGTATGTATATAGATTTCTGTTCATTATCTTCTTGATTACAATACATCTGAGGCATCTGGCGCAAGTGGTTATAGGTCTTCGAGACATTCATATGTTTTGCTTTCTAATATGTTTGTGCTATACATCTTGTGCGGTTTGCACCATGGTCATGTCCTATTTGCCATTCGTACCATGAACAGGCGTGTGAAAGTTAATAGGATTGCAGTTTAAATGTCTTAACATTTACTGTCACAATAATATAGGACCAAGGTGCAGAGGGAAGAGGAAGGATTGCACGTCATCAGCGGTGGCAGCTACTCATAGAAGTAGAGCGAAGGCTTAAAGAGTTCAAGAAATGCATGATTAATGAGATGGTAATATTATCTATAGATGTTTAGTCTATCCTACGCATTAATCTTGACGTGTACACATATTCCATTTCAAGTTTTAGGTCACATCTGGCCTGTTGGTGGGTAACTAGTTTCCTTATTATGACTATCAAACTTGCCGGTTGCTTTTAATCTGCACAATATTGCCCGTTCACCAAAATATGAGGGGGCCAGAATTTTGAAGACGAAGAGACGAAAGTGATGTTTTGTTGCTGAGATGAAACTTCTTGTTTGTCAGGAACTTTCAACTAGTGATTGATTCTCTTAATTTCCTGCTTTACAGGATGAGGAGGCGAGCTGTAAATTCGGATTGACTCTGTACACCCTTGATAGATTATACAAAGCTGTTGAGGTGCATGCGAAGGAAACAGGCGAGTGGTCAAGGTCAGTCATCTAAAAATTCTCTTTCCGGCCTCTCTACTTGATTATTGTGGATAGCCTGTGGACCAAACTAAATCGTTTGCATTGCAGTTTGAGAGATGACATGTTCAATCTGGCAAAGCCTAATGTCGGAGTGGCGGACAAGCTGGATGTTCTTAAAGGGCTCAAGTGGAACTACGCCTGCTTACGTCCATCGCTGTCATGAACTTTAGCTGTGATTCATTTTTGAGGTGGTTTTACCCTGAAACCATACGGTGGCATGCAATCCACTTTGCATTTTTTTTAGGAATAGTCTTTTGATGTGAAATGCTTGGGAGCCTTTTGCTCTGTGCAACGGGATAGAGTGACTCTGCCACCACACCGTAAGTTTGCGCCAGGGGTTCCTGAGTTTGCATCTATTGCAATCTGTGTGTTGCTGCTAAACGCAATGGGCCTGTGGCGTTGCTGCTACACCCATTTGACCTTTAAACTGGAATATACTTCTGTAAACATGACTTTTTACACGTTCGTTTGTGTTTGTTGCACCGTTGGCGTTTTTCTTTGAACTTTCACCGCTGGTGTTGTTTATTTCTCGTGTCTAAAAGAAACAGATTCCGAGGATGAAGGGCATTCCCTTTCTTAGGAACAAAATGAACAGGATTTCACAGGCTTATTTTCTTTTTTTGAAAAAAGGATTTCACAGTCTTATACTCCCTTCGTAAACTAATATAAGAGCATTTAGATCATTAAAGTAGTTATGTAAACGCTCTTATATTAGTTTACGGAGGGAGTACAAAAGAGTAGTATTATTGGGCTTTTAGCCCATTTATTATTTTCAATAATTCCTGAAAATCTTAGAGGCCCTGATTGTGATGAAATCAGTAATTAAGTGAAAAGTTTAGCCTCACCCTGATTGTGATGAAATCACTAATTAAGTGGTACCCTTGCAAACCATTGCAAAGGTCACGTGTTGATTACCCTAAAAAAAGTCACGTGTTGAAAAGTGGCGCACTGTACCACTTGTCGTAACCTGTGAGTTCTTTTTTTTGTATATTCGTTTTCTCAAAATGTTTTATCTCTTGAATCATGTGTCGAAATCATGAACCATTTTCATTGCTGGATTTTTCACGCCGAGATCTTGGAAACTACATCCCATGTTAATAGGTTTTGACAAAAAAATAAAAAAAACTTAGAAATACAAAAACATAACCCAAAAAAAGAGAAACCAAAAAGACCGAAGCAAAAAAATGACCGAAACCCAGAACAAAAAAGGCGTAACCCGAAAGCACGGTTGTGTCATTTTTTTGGGAAGACTACTTTTCGCGAAGCACATGTTGTGCTTTTTTGTTTTCGGGAAGCACAACTGTTCTTCTCGCGGGAGCATATGCTCTGCTTTTCCCTTTTCGATAGGCACTATCTCTTTTTTTTTTTTGAGGAAGCACATTGTCGTTGTTCCTTTTCGGGAAGCACAATTATGCTTTTCGTGGAAGTAGATGTTGCGTTTTTTGGGGAAACACAATTGTGGACGTGCTTTTCCTTGTTGTGCTTCTCATAGAAGCACATGCCGGGCTTCTAAAAAAGTCAAATGGAAACCAAAAATAAAAAATAAAAAGCCAGAAAAAACGTGACCCAAAGGAAAAAAATAGAAATCCTGAGGGCGCGCCCAATGCACGACATGTGGCGGCTGCTGGATGCACCACTTGGTGCACTCCCAGGGGCCTAAATTGACCTCTGCGGAAGCCTCAAAAGGGTACCTGTTAGGTAGTTGCTCCCCGATTGTGAAGGGTGTGTTGGACCACCCCCACTATAGGGCTATTGAGCGCCTCTCTGTAAATAACCGAGCACTATTTTTTTTAGGGGTGACGAGCACTAGCTTTTTCTAGGGGTAAACCAAGTTCTATTCGGCAAAAGCCCCAGAATGTGGGTACGATTCTAGTCATGGGATTGACCAAA
This sequence comes from Triticum aestivum, assembly GCF_018294505.1. Taxonomy (NCBI): domain Eukaryota; kingdom Viridiplantae; phylum Streptophyta; class Magnoliopsida; order Poales; family Poaceae; genus Triticum; species Triticum aestivum. Next base: position 277,786,285 of record NC_057796.1, on the reverse strand, counting down.
CCAAACGTGACGTCCCAGACGTAATGAAAGGGCAAACTTGGCTAAACTGTATGTTACGACATTGACAACACGACTTTCGAAAGTAAAATTACAATTAAATAAAGATGCTTGAAGATTTATTTTACTGATAATGGATCCATTTTGCCTCAACAACCTTTGTGGATAGCTCCGATAACCTCCTTTCCATCCAATGCAACCACAAAATTATGGAGGTTGAGATTTTGTGCTAGAGATAGGACCTCCCTGCAGCTATTGCCTCCAAAATCGAAGGAGCATCGACTGCTCCTATAACAAGAACAGAGCTACCCAAATAGGTATCATCTGTATCTCAGCGGCAGACCCCCCCTACTTCCTTTCGGCATCCTGTGTTGACATGTATTTTTGCATAGCTCATTGGCGGGGGTTTTAGGCGCTGGTTGTTGACCACGGGTATGGATGGCTGGCCTTGAGAAGGAACCGAAGGAATTTCTTTCATCATGCCCAACAAATCGATGAACCTGTTGAACAATGAATAGATTGGGGACTTTGAAAAATGATCTCATGGATGTCCTTGCGGCATGCTGTCCATATTGCCCAAAGAGTGTCTAAGAGCTTCACAAAGAGAGCATGTGATAACGAGTCCATGAGAGTAAAGAGCCACTGTGTTTGCATAGTTGTTGTTACTAGGTTTTTGAGCCAATTCCTCATCCACCAATGCCCATGAATCCAGTGAACCGCACATGCCACAAGACTCGAATATGTCATGTGTCGAGCACTAGCTGCTAGGCGACATGGCAATGCCTTGACAAATCCTGTTTGGACGTCCGTTGCATTAGCATGGCACCTAGGAATTGCTTCCACGGACCGGGCCCATTACTTGAGTTTATTGCCAGTTTTTTTATTATGTTCTCGGTTTCTTCCAATTTAGACTATGTTCTTTCGTTTTCCTTTTACATTTCTTCATGTTTTCTAATTTTTCCTTTTAGATATATACTAATTTTTTATAGATGGATTTCCCCACAGTATACAAACATATATTCATAGGAGTATGAACACTATTTTCATCTTTGAACTTTTAAAAAATACTTACATTTTGTAATGCATGTGTATTTTTTTTCAAACTCATGATGAATATTTTCCAAATATGTGATGATTTTCTTAAGTATGCAATGAACATTCTTTCAAATACGTGATGGATATTTTTCAAATTCAGGATGAACATTTTTTAAAATACATGAATGAACAAAATTTTAAAATACACAATGAGCGACTAATAGTTTTGAAATGCACGATCTTTATTTTAAATTATGCATACTTGAACATTTTAATTTTTCGCAAAATTTTATTCCTTTTTGACAGCCCATACAAGGGCTGTGTGGGCGTTTCACCTCCTACCCGGCGCTTTAAGCGTCAGATAGGATTGTTTTGTTTTTTGAGGAAAAGCGTCAGATAGGAGCACTCCGCCATTCCCCGTCGGCTAGGGCTGCTTTGCTTGTAGAACCAAAAGGCCCATTTCGCCCAACGGTGCAGCATCCTGGTTGGTCCAAAAGCCCACGCGGTGTTGGACAACGTAATCGCCTTCGTCACCGCGACCACAGCGCCGCCGCCTCTCCCTCTCTTCCCCACCTACAAAGCCTACAAAACCCTAGCGAAATATCTCCATCCGATCGAGCCCCCTCCCCCCCCGCCCCCACCCCAGCCGATTCGATTCGATTCGATTCAAGCCGCCCCGCGCAAGATGATGCCGGGGTCAGCCCCGCCGGCCGCCGGGAGCGGCATGTTCGTGCCGACGCAGACGGCGGGCACGGTGCTCTGCTGCATCTGCGGCGTCTCCATGCAGCCCAACCCGGCCAACATGTGCGCCCGCTGCCTCCGGGCGCGCGTCGACATCACCGAGGGCGTCCCGCGCAACGCCGCCGTCGTCTACTGCCCCGACTGCTTCTCCTACCTCCAGCCGCCGCGCTCCTGGCTCCGCGCCGGCCCGGAGTCCCCCGAGCTCCTGCAGATCCTCCTCCGCCGCCTCAAGCACCCGCTCGCCCGCCTCAAGGTCTCGCTCTCCGGCGCCGAGTTCGTCTTCTCCGAGCCCCACTCCAAGCGCCTCCGCCTCAAGCTCCGCCTCCGCCGCGAGGTCCTCAACGGCATCGTCCTCGAGCAGACCCACCCCGTCGAGTTCGTCGTCCACGACCGCCTCTGCGACTCCTGCGCCCGCGCCCAGGCCAACCCCGACCAGTGGGTCGCCGTCGTCCAGCTCCGCCAGCACGTCCCGCACCGCCGCACCTTCCTCTACCTCGAGCAGCTCCTCATCAAGCATGGCCAGGCCGCGCTCGCCATCCGCGTCGCCTCCGCGCCCGGCGGCCTCGACTTCTTCTTCGGCTCGCGCTCGCACGCTGCCCGCCTCGTCGACTTCCTTGGTACAGTCGCTCCCATCCAGACCAACACAGCCAAGCAGCTCGTCTCTCATGACACAAAGAGTTTTATCTACAACTACAAGTACACTTTCTCGGTCGAGATCTGCCCCATATGCCGTGAGGACCTGATTGCCCTCAGCCCCAAGGCGTCCCGTGATCTTGGTGGGCTAGGCCCGCTCGTCCTCTGCACCAAGGTCACCAATGCCATTGCGCTGCTTGACCCCCTCACTCTGCGTGTGCACCATCTGGAGGAGAAGAAGTACCGGGTGTACAACTTCAAGGCCGCTCTGACTAGCAAGCAGCTCGTGCAGTACATGGTGCTTGATATTGAGCCAGAGTCACCTGAGATCACCATTGATGGATCTCGGTACCAGCTGGCATATGCGCAGGTCGCCCGGATGTCTGATTTTGGGAAAAATGATACTGTGTTTACAGTCCGAACTCATCTTGGGCACCGTCTGAACCCTGGTGACCTTGCCCTTGGGTATGATCTCTATGGTGCTAATATGAATGATGATGATATGGACAAGGCTTTATTACGCCAGAATTTGCCTGAAGTGGTTCTGGTCAAGAAGAGTTACGAGAAGAGGCCACGCACACGCAGATGGAAGCTGAAGAGGCTGCCTGTTGAGGAAGACCTTGGGAACAAGGCCAAAGGCGAGGAAGAGAGGAGGGAAAATGAGTATGATATGTTTGTTCGTGATTTGGAGTCCGATCCAGAACTAAGGTTTGGGATAAATTTGTACAAGAACGAGGACTACAGGTCAGAAATGGCATCCACGATTGGCGACGATGTCCCTACTGTGCCAATTGAGGAGTTGATTGAGGACCTAACCCTTGGTGATGATGAGGATGAAGAGGAGGAAGAGGGTGCAGATGCTGGTATGGTGGAATGAGCGAGCATGTCTACCTAGACCATCAGTCATGACTGTTCATGCCCACTGCCGATCATAGGGCTGACTGCATCTGTTTAATTCATATAAGTTTTGTTTTTCTTTACTGCTATAAGCTATGAATGTCGGAGGTGTTGCTTAAAAGGTCAAAGTTTTGGATTTCTCTGTTTATTGATGTCGACATTGTTTGAAACCATATCTCGTATCTTGGTGTAACAGTAATGTCTGAAGTTAAATACATTTCCTATCATGTCATATGTTTGTGGTATGGTTTTCAGTTGTCATTTTTGATTGGTCACAATATCATGGAGTGGATGCAAGATTTGATTCTTCAAACATGTGTTTATATTGCTGTGTGATTACTGATTATTGGACGTCTCTCAGGGATTAGCTGAATGTTCTTTCCTAGAATGGTCACATGAGAGCTTTTCCCCTCTTGCTCTGTCTCAATTATTGCTGTGTGATTACTGATTATTGGATGTCTCTCAGGGATTAGCTGAATGTTCTTTCCTAGGATGGTCACCTGAGAGCTTTTCCCCTCTTGCTCTGTCTCAATTGTATCTATGAATGCAGCTGAATAGCAATTGTGATTTTGTTGAGGCTGCATTACAGGTCTCACTGAAAATTGTTCAGCGGGTGGTGTGCTCTGCAGCCCTCTGCTGGTTTGTAATGCATGGACTCACCCGTGACTAGTTTAGAAGTTAAACAACTTGGTAAGATGGTTATGACATACTACAACGCATGTTTGCTTTCCTTTTCTTTTCAGTAGAGAATGGCAGAGCTGTTTGTAGTATAATTTGTCAATCGGGATGTTTAGAACATGAATGCACCACACTATGTCTCGTATCTTTGTGCCAAAACAGCCCAGTGAACTGATTTGAAATGATGCAGTGTGTGTAGTTGCATTGCTTGTGTGTTGTACTATAAGTTGAGACATACCTATATCTTTCTGTTCTTCAGTTAGAAATTATTCAACATAGGTGGCTACTTTCTCCAAGCTCGTGGCCTCTGGTCTCCCATGTTCCTCTTTTGAACCCAATTCCTTCCATTTCTGCGAAAAGCTTTTTGTACCGATCTCTGGTTTCTCCCCGTGAGAAAACCCACTACCTCGATTACAGTCATGTTAGCAACAGAGTCTCACCTGCAATGTCATATAGCGCTACGGACTCAGAAGGTGCTGCTTGTGTGGTACCCATTTGTGGTGGAGTACTAACTTAAAGTTGATGAGTTATTTTTCCCAACGTCCCTCATCCCCAAGGCACAGACATACCAGGATAGCAATTGCAGTGTCTGTCGCTCAAAGATCTGAAGCTTTGACTAATATAGATTGGGGTAAGAAAACAATATCTGCAACTCTGTTTGCTTCACTGCATGGGAGGTGTCACCACTCATGTCTTATGGTATATATAAACATGAAAAATGTATGATGCCTTGGAGAAGTAGGTTTGGCCTTACTTATCACATCAACCATATTAATGTTCCAAGTACAATGGTGGTAAAAGAATGTAGTTTAAGCAGATAGATACCACCGAGTGGATTTACACACACTGAAATCTTACAATCTCATAACAAAGTTGCCAAGCATATGCCCCCCCTCGAGAAAACAACGTTCCGCCGGCAAGTAAGTACATCCAGTATCTCACCGATAGACCACAAGTAGTAAGCACATAGCAGTATTTCACTGAAAGACCACATGTACTACTTGATGATTAGGAGTTAAAAGGTCAGGATACTCAGAAGCTGAACATGCCATGTAGAAAGTAACCATAGCCGCAGGCCCTTAAACTGGGAAAGAAAAGAGCTATAGCAGGATTAAGAATGAACATTTAGTCACAAACTGGTTTGATAACCAAACACTGAAACAAAACCACCAATACCCTGCTCTGTTTCGAGAGCCTTCTGTATCACCAACCATAAACAAATGGATATTTGTCTAACCAAACACTTTATGTGCTCTATGGCATCGTGTTCGCACAGATAATGACACCATATCACAAAAAACAGAGGATAACGTTACGTTGAAATGCAAATATAATTGTTGAATCCTCCATAGCGCAGGCGCAATGTCTCTGAGATTTACTTTAGTGCCTCTGTTCATGCCCACTGCAGATCATAGTTCTGACTGCATCTGTTTAATTCATATGTTTTTGTTTTTCTTCACTGCTACTCCCTCCGTTCCAAATTACTTGTCGTGGTTTTAGTTCAAATTTGAACTAAAACCACGACAAGTAATTTTTGAACTAAAACCACGACAAGTAATTTGAAACGGAGGGAGTATAAGCTAAGAATGTCAGAGGTGTTGCTTACATGGTCTAAGTTTTGGATTTCTCTGTTTGTCGGTGTCAACATTGTTTGTAACCTTGTCTCATATCCGTGTTTAACAATCATGTCTGAAATACATTTGGGATCACATTCTACCTTGTTTTGTTGTTATATGGTGTTCAGTTCATCAATTGTCATTCTTTGGTCAGCCACAATACCATCACGTCTGCAACAGAACCCCACCTGCGCCTCTATCCTGGCCTACACCCCATTGGGAATTGACTATACTTTCATGTGGAGTCTTTGCTAGTATCTCAGAAGACACTGGTTATGTGGTGCCATTTTTTGGTGGAGTTTTTCCTTGAAGTTGATGAGTTGTTTTTCCCAATGCCCCTCACCCCTAAGGTCCCGCTTGGATTGTCCGTTTCCTTCTAAATACCTCCGTAAAACATGGTATGGTAAGATACGGTCAGGTGGATTTGTTCCAGGTGCTTGGGCCGCCGTTTACGCCTGTTTTCCCTCCTACGCTTGTATCCAACCGGTATACAATACACGTCTCTGTACATCGTCTCGTTTCCGGCCCGAAATCTCTTGCGGTTGGTAAAATACATTTGTAAGCTAAATACCTCTGTGTAAAATTACATCGATGCCAAGCACTGCCTAAGGCACAACCATACCAGGATAGCAATTGCAATGTCTATGGCTCAAAGATCTGAAGCTTTGGTGAATATAGATTGGGGTAAGGAAACAATATCTATAGCTCTGTTTGCTTCTTTGCATGGGAAGTGTCACCACTCATGTCTATGTTATATATCGAAAGGAAAAGCTTGAATAAGTAGGTCCGCATTACTGATTGCATCAACAACCATTTTAATGTTCCAAGTACAATGGTGGTAAAAGAAAGTACTCCCTCTATTCCAAAATAAGTGACTCAACTAGCGTTAGTACAAAGTTAGTTGAGTCACTTATTTTGGGACGGAGGGAGGCTTCAGTAGATAGGTTCTACCAAGTGGATTTGTACACACTGAAATATTACAATCTCATAACAGGTTGCCAAGCGCATGGCTCCTTGAAAAATAATGTTCCCATGAAAAGCTAAAAGTACATGATATCTCTGGCTCACTAGTCACTAACCATATCCAGTATCCCTCACTCAGAGACCACATGTAGTGATTGTTGATTAGGAGTTAAAAGGTCAGGGTAGTCAGATGCCTATCCTTGTTGTGGCATCGATAGTTGACCAGCGAACCACTATATGTTATCAACCTGCTTGAATTACGATGATGGCAGAACCATTTGGCTTGATGAAGCTGCAAATACAAACATCCCTCTTTCACAAAGAACCATTTGATAACGAGTCTTGAAACATGTATTTATGTTGACATCTCTCAGAGGTCAACTGAATGTTCCTTTTTAGAATGATCACAAGTTTTTCACCTTTCGCCTTCTCCCACTTGTAGCTATGATTTTTCTTCTTCTTTTCTTTTTGGGAATAGCTATAAATATAATTGAATGAACTATTTCAATTTTGTTGGGGATCCATTACAGGTCTCACAGCAAGGTGCCTGGAGGGTGGTCTGACACTGAGAGGATAGTGTGCTGTGCTAATACAAAAAGCATTTGGACTCACTCGTGATTAGTTTAGAAGTTAAGAAATTTGTGTACTTGTTGCCTTCCAGGGTGAAGTAACTTACCGAAAAAGGCTTTCGCCCCGCTTTATAGATAAAGCAAGACACCAAAGACAAGGTCCAGTACAGAAGCAAAACACACCACATGCCACCCGACATAGCACAAAGTACACACAAAGTACACAGGGTTCTGCTGAGGGCACAACTCAACAAGCCCTAAAAACTAAAAAAGAAAGGCAACATACATGCCGCACATCCAGAAAGGAGGCGACTAATCAGGCTCGGGTGGCGGAGGTGGGAGCGGCGGCTACAAGCGAAGCGCGATGGAGCGGAGGCCGGCGGTGATGGAGTCGATGCAAGCGTGCGCCTGGTGATGACTAAGCGGTTTCCAGAGTTGTAAGAATCCACAAAGTTTGTAAAGTGCATCAGTAGACCGTCGAAGAGGTGCATGCTCAATCACAAGCTTGTTAGGGATCGTCCAAAGAGTCCATGCAAGAACTCCGACCCCAAGCCACCTAATGTGGCGGGAGCCCACAAGAGTGGTTTGGAGTTCTGCGAACAGGTCAGGGAAGTTTGTGTGACAGCATGGACCGCCACACACTTCCCTGAAACAACTCCACAGGAATTGGGGCATAACACAAGTGAAGAATATATGGTTCAAGTCTTTCGTGGTGTCGCAAAGAAGGCAATGACCATCTCCGGGGCTGTTTCGTTTGAGAACCTCTACTTCGGAGGGAAGATGGCCACGGATCCGCTGCCATAAGAAGATCTTGATCTTCAGTGGCAGCCTGATCGACCATAGCAAGGATAGTGGCTCTGGTTAGATGGTCGTAGCTGAAGGAAATATGCCCTAGAGGCAATAATAAAGTTGTTATTTATATTTCCTTATATCATGATAAATGTTTATTATTCATGCTAGAATTGTATTAACCGGAAACTTAGTACATGTGTGAATACATAGACAAAAGAGAGTGTCTCTAGTATGCCTCTACTTGACTAGCTCGTTAATCAAAGATGGTTAAGTTTCCTGACCATAGACATGTGTTGTCATTTGATGAACGGGATCACATCATTAGAGAATGATGTGATGGACAAGACCCATCCGTTAGCTTAGCATAATGACCGTTTAAGTTTTATTGCTATTGCTTTCTTCACGACTTATACATATCCCTATGACTATGAGATTATGCAACTCCCGAATACCGGAGGAACACCTTGTGTGCTATCAAACGTCACAACGTAACTGTGTGATTATAAAGATGCTCTACAGGTGTCTCCGAAGGTGTTTGTTGGGTTGGCATAGATCGAGATTAGGATTTGTCACTCCGAGTATCGGAGAGGTATCTCTGGGCCCTCTCGGTAATGCACATCACTATAAGCCTTGCAAGCAATGTGACTAATGAGTTAGTTACGGGATGATGCATTACGGAACGAGTAAAGAGAATTTCCGGTAACGAGATTGAACTAAGTATGATGATACCGATGATCGAATCTCGGGCAAGTAACATATCGATGACAAAGGGAATGACGTATGTTGTTATGCGGTTTGACCGATAAAGATCTTCGTAGAATATCTAGGAACCAATATGAGCATCCAGGCTCCGCTATTGGTTACTGACAGGAGATGTGTCTCGGTCATGTCTACATAGTTCTTGAACCCGTAGGGTCCACACGCTTAACGTTCAATGACGATTTGTATTATGAGTTGTGTGTTTTGGTGACCGAAGTTTATTCGGAATCCCGGATGAGATCACAGACATGACGAGGAGTCTCGAAATGGTCGAGAGGTAAAGATTCATATATTGGAAGGTTATATACGGACACCGGAATGGTTCCGAAGAGGTTCGGGGTTTTATCGGAGTACCGGGAGGCTATCGGAACCCCCTGGGAAAGTTAATGGGCCTCATGGGCCATAGTGGAGAGAGGGAGGAAGGCCACAAGAGGTGGCGCGCGCCTCCCCCCTGCCCAATATGAATTGGACAAGGGGTGGGGGCGCGGCCCCCCCTTTCCTTCTCCCTCTCCCTTCTTTCCCCTTTCCCCCTCTCCGTTGGAAGGAAGGGGGGAGGGCGAATCCTACTAGGAGTGGAGTCCTAGTAGGACTCCCCCCTTGACGCGCCTCCTCCTGGCCGGCCACTAAAAGTGCAACTATCACTGGGTGGTTTTGGTAATTCCTAACAACATATAGCTCATTGAACTAATGCTATTTCAAGATGATCATTTTAGAAAGTTCAATGATTGGCATGGCATGGATCAGGAATGTGGACCCCTCAAAATGCTAAGGACACATACTGGCTCAAGCTCAAGACTCTACATTTTCATTTTAGTGATCCAAGATCACATTGAGTCCATAGGAAAAGCCAATACTATTAAAAGGGGATGAGGTGTTGCTTAATGGCTTGCTTGCTCAAAATGCTTAGTGATATGCTCCAAAGCCCTCAACCACTTTCTCATATCCACATATGTCCCAAACCAAAAGTCAAACTCGGCCCTACCGATTTGATCTATCCGGCGCCACCGAGTTCATTTGACATAGCCACTGCCAGAAACCCTAGTCACTTATGTCTCACCGATAGGGATCTCAGTCTCACCGAGATGGGATTGCAAACTCTCTGTTTCCCTTCGTAACGTTTCAGTCCAACCGAAATGAGCGATCGGTCCCACCGAGTTTGCAATGCAAACTCTGTGTTTCCCTTTCGTAACGTTTCGGTCTCACCGAAATGAGTGAATCGGTCCCACCGAGTTTGCCCGACCAACTCTCTGTTTGCCTATTACAGAAATCGGTCCTACCGAGTTTATGTGATCGGTCTCACCGAGATTACATTATGCCCTAACCCTAATGAAATCGGTCCCTCCGAGTTGATATGTCGGTCGCAACGAAAATCCTAACGTTCACATTTTGAACTAAATCGGTCTGGCCGAGTTTAACGATTCGGTCCCACCGAGTTTGGTAAATTGTGTGTAACGGTTAGATTTTGTGTGGAGGCTATAAATACCCCTCCACCCACTCTTCATTTGTGGAGAGAGCCATCAGAACGTGCCTACACTTCCAGCATACATTTTCTGAGAAAGAACCACCTACTCATGTGTTGAGACCAAGATATTCCATTCCAACCACAAGAATCTTGATCTCTAGCCTTCTCCAAGTTGCTTTCCACTCAAATCATCTTTCCACCAAATCCAAATCTGTGAGAGAGAGAGAGTTGAGTGTTGGGGAGACTATCATTTGAAGTACAAGAGCAAGGAGTTCATCATCAACACACCATCTATTACTTTTTGGACAGTGGTGTCTCCTAGATTGGTTAGGTGTCACTTGGGAGCCTCCGACAAGATTGTGGAGTTGAACCAAGGAGTTTGTACTGGCAAGGAGATCGCCTACTTCGTGAAGATCTACCCTAGTGAGGCAAGTCCTTCTTGGGCGATGGCCATGGTGGGATAGACAAGGTTGCTTCACTGGTGCGCGTCGGTCCTAAACAAACGTTTTTTTACCCCTTTCCGCGATGGCATTTGGAACCGTCGCCAAGTGAGTGTGGGCGATAGGGGGGGTCCTTCCCACACAACCCAGCAGAAACCGTTGGGGATATGCCCTCCTGGCACACACGCTCGGCAAAATGAGGTCGTGTGCGACCGACGAGCACTCAAATACAGAAATACGTACAGTAGTGCTAAAAAAATACAATTATACAGGCAAAATCATTTCTGGTCGTAAGTACATCCCACACAGTCAGTCACCACTAAACGTTTCCATTCGTATATACATCCCATACAGTCACTACAAGGAAAACTTTTGCGCAAGGTGGCGTAACGCAAACAATTTTGAAGAGAATGTCGTGTGTGATTGTTCATCGATCCAACACGGTTTATTCCTAGAAACTGTGTGCGTTGCCTTAGGTCATCGCCCACGGTGTTTTCTCATTAACCGTTTGCAATAGGAAAACCCAATTAGCGGGATAATTGCCCTATTATTAATAATCCATTTACTAATCTAATTGACATTCATATTAAGCACATAATATATTCCATTTCCATATTAAGGAAGCAGGATTTCATAATTGAAATACATGAGAGTACAACATGATATAGCTTCAGCACTCAGCTACCCCATTACACAACTGCACCAGCAGCAAGTTTCACATGCAACATCTAGAACCTTTCAAAATTAGCATCATAGACAGTACATAGAGAGATGCATCTCATCTGGAAAACTGCTGAAGCGGAAGGCAAATATTGAGCCTTCATTCATGTTGAAGGTCTTTGCAACTTTAGGCCAGTGCCTGTGGATGATTGACCGTCCATCCTTCGACCTCTTCAGGAAAAGTTCAATATTGAACCGTGGGTGTTGTATGAAAATTTTCCTTGCCTCCTGACCACATAGGTGGTTTGAGAGGTAATCATCAGTGAAGCCTGAAAACAAGGATGTGCATAAATATCTTCTCTATATTGGAAATGGGGCAAATGAATACAAAAAGGCAAGGTATAATAGTTAGTACCATCTTGTAAACCTCAGTGCTTCCCATTGTTTCCATGCAACACATATAAGGTAGTTAGTCATCAGGTTTAGTAAGGGTTCGCATGCTATGAGTAAAATATGTTGATGATAAATAAGCACATTGCAGATTCATCAGATTAATTCAAGCCACATGGAAAACCCATTTATCCAAACCAAGCATGATTAAGAACTAGGAAATATAGCACTTGTATATGTTTCTCATGTATTAAGTGCAACCAAATTCGATTTATTCCTCACATGGTATACAATAACAGAATGCAGCCACAACAATTGAACATCGCATTGCAGAATTGAACCAAGCAGTTAACTAAACACCACAACAAATGAACCAAATGTTAACTGAGCACCACATTGCACAATATAACATACTCCTAATAGAAGATCTGACAGTTAACCAAACCAAGCATGCTCAACAACTTGGAAATATAGCAATTGTATTTGTTTCTCATGTATTTAGTACAACCAAATTCGATTTATTCCTCACATGGTATACAATAAGAGAATGCAGCCACAACAATTGAACATCGCATTGCAGAGTTGAACCAAGCAGTTAACTAAACACCACAACAAATGAACCAAACGTTAACTGAGCACCACATTGCACAATATAACATACTCCTAATAGAAGATCAGACAGTTAACCAAACCAAGCATGCTTAACAACTTGGAAATAGGGAAATTGTATTTCTTTCTCATGTATTTAGTACAGCCAAATTCGATTTATTCCTCACATGGTATACAATAACAGAATACAACCACAACAATTGAACATCGCATTGCAGAATTGAACCAAACAGTTAACTAAACACCACAACAAGTGAACCAAGCCACAACAAATGAACCAAGCCACAATAAATGAACCACTGAATTCGATTTATCAAAAATCGATCCAATTTGTTCTTGGGTTAAGCAGAAGGAGCAGTTAAGTAAACACCAATTGAACAATATAACATACTCCTAATAGAAGATCAGACAGTTAACCAAACCAAGCATGCTTAACAACTTGGAAATATTGCACCTTGAAGAATTGAACATCACATTTGTAGAATTGAACCAAGCAGTTAATTGAACACCACATTGCACGACATATAGAACATATACACTATAGCAGAAGATTGCACAGTGAAAATAGATAGCACAATTCACTAGAATTTGTTAAGGAAAGGCAGTAGCTAGCAAACTGAACATGGGTCCTTATAGTGAGCTAATAACACAAGCTACTCCTCATTGTCGGAGATATCGATGACGATTGGCTCCTTAGACATGGAAGAGGGCGAGGCCTCCGCATCGTGGGTGCCCTCGTTGTAGTGGTGAGTTGCCTGAGCCGCTCCGGGAAACAACCTTCTGGCTCTCGAGATGAGGTAAGCACGTGCACGCTGAGAAAACACCTCGTAGTCTTCGTTGAAGGCACCGACGGTGGCCTCGAGAAAACACCACGAACTGTCGTTTAAAGCAGCCAACCGCGTCGCAGCGTCGGCGCGCGAGGCGTCAACGGTGGCCTCGACGGCGAGGTGCTCCTCCAAGATCTGGGGGTCGGCATGAATGGAAGCCATCGCGACCTCATCCGCGCGTGCGTCCGCGATTTGTTTCTCCGCTGCCAAATGCTCCTTGAGGGCCTGGCTATACTGTGTGCACCATGGCTTAGGCTGGCGCTTATTTAGTGGAGGGGTCGATGATTTGGGTGGAAGGTGTCGCGCTTGCGCCGGCGGTCGGGGCATGTGGGATGTGGAAGGAGGAGGAGGATGGGTTCGGGTGTGGATTACCTGCCTGGATAGGCGAGGCCGAGCAGCGTGAAGGAGGGTCGCCGGCGAGGAGGCGGCGACGCTGCAAGCAAGGAGTGAAGGTTTCAACTTGGAAAGGAAGGCGGAAAGGGGGGAATGTGGTTTTTGGTAAGGGGGAGGGGTCGGGGAGGTAGATATTTTCGCGGAAGCCAAAACTTTGGAATCACTTCAGACAAAAAACTGGCGCGCAAAGTGTCATTAGACGCGGTCCCTTATTCAGACACGGTCCGAAGATATTTTGTGCTGCATCTCACACGGTTGGTTATAATAAACTGTGTGGGATCTACTTGATTTTTGGTCTTGATTTGAATTACATAATGGGGTCACAGCGGCCATGGACGGTGTTTGAATTGCTAGACCTTTTATCTGCAGTGATCATAAAAGAATTGGAATTATTCAGGGTTCGTTTGGACATTTTTATGCATTAAGTGGGTTTTCAATGCATTTATGTGCATAATTCAAATTTGAACTACATGCACATGCTCCAGTGCATATAAATTCATTGAAAAATCAAATCTTTGTCCTTGGGTGCATGCTTAGGTCCCATGCAAGAAATGGGAATGAATTTCAAACACCATGGCACCGTTGATTGCCGGCAAAACATTGAGATGCCTGGTTTTTAAATTATAGTAAATCCAAAACTCGTCTAAAATTCATGAAACTTGGCATGCTATCATGGAGCGGCATCAACATGCTATGGTACAAATTTTGTCACATTTGGGGCAGGTTTGGGTATATGCTTCTCACAAACCAGAGCTTCTCACAACAAGCATGATGGTTTTCGGTAGGGAGCGTCCCACCTTTGGGGACGAAACGATATCCATTGCCTCTTATTGCTTTCAAGTTTTTTTCTCGTGTCAACATATAACAACAGGAGTGTTGTGTGAATTTTTGTGATTTTTCAGGGTTCGTTTGGACATTTTTATGCATTAACTGAATTTTCAATGCATTTATGTGCATAATTCAAATTTGAACTACATGCGCATGCTCCAATGCATATAAATTGGTTGAAAAATCAAATCTGTGTCCTTGGGTGAATGCTTAGGTCCCATGCAAGAAATGGGAATGAATTTCAAACACCATGGCACCATTGATTGCCGGCAAAACATTGAGATGCCTGGTTTTTAAATTCTAGTAAATCCAAAGCTCGTCTGATATTCATGAAACTTGGCATGCTATCATGGAGCGCCATCAACATGCCGTGGTACAAATTTTGTCCCATTTGGGGCAGGTTTGGGTATATGCTTCTCACAAACCGAAGCTTCTCACAACAAGCATGATGGTTTTCGGTAGGGAACGTCCCACCTTTGGCAACGAAACAATATCCATTGGCTCTTATTGCTTTCAAGTTTTTTTCTTGTGTCAAACATAGAACGACAAGAGTGTTGTGTGAATTTTTGTGATTTTTCGGGGTTCGTTTGGACATTTTTATGCATTAACTGAGTTTTCAATGCATTTATATGCATAATGCAAATTTGAACTACATGCGCATGCTCCAGTGCATATAAGTTCGTTGAAAAATCAAATCTTTGTCCTTGGGTGCATGCTTAGGTCCCATGCAAGAAATGGGAATGAATTTCAAACGCCATGGCACCGTTGATTGCCGGCAAAACATTGAGATGCCTGATTTTTAAATTATAGTAAATCCAAAACTCATCTGAAATTCATGAAACTTGGCATGCTATCAAGGAGTGGCATCAACATGCCGTGGTACAAATTTTGTCCCATTTGGTGCAGGTTTGGGTATATGCTTCTCACAAACCGGAGCTTCTCAAAATAAGCATGATGGTTTTCGGTAGGGACCGTCTCACCTTTGGGGACGAAACGATATCCACTGCCTCTTATTGCTTTCAAGTTTTTTTCTCGTGTCAACATAGAACAATAGTAGTGTTGTGTGAATTTTTGTGATTTTTCGGGGTTCGTTTGGACATTTTTATGCATTAACTGAGTTTTCAATGCATTTATGTGCATAATTCAAATTTGAACTACATGCGCATGCTCCAGTGCATATAAATTGGTTGAAAAATCAAATCTGTGTCCTTGGGTGCATGCTTAGGTCCCATTCAAGAAATGGGAATGAATTTCAAACACTAGGGCACCTTTGATTGCCGGCAAAACATTGAGATGCCTGGTTTTTAAATTCTAGTAAATCCAAAACTCGTCTGAAATTCATGAAACTTGGCATGCTATCATGGAGCGGCATCAACATGCCGTGGTGCAAATTTTGTCCCATTTGGGGCAGGTTTGGGTACATGCTTCTCACAAACCGGAGCTTCTCACAACAAGCATGATGGTTTTCGGTAGGGAACATCCCACCTTTGGGGACGAAACGATATCCATTGCGTCTTATTGCTTTCAAGTTTTTTTCTCGTGTCAACATAGAACAACAGGAGTGTTGTGTGATTTTTTGTGATTTTTCGGGGTTCGTTTGCACATTTTTATGCATTAACTGAGTTTTCAATGCATTTATGTGCATAATTCAAATTTGAACTACATGCGCATGCTCCAGTGCATAGAAATTGGTTGAAAAATCAAATCTGTGTCCTTGGGTGCATGCTTAGGTCCCATGCAAGAAATGGGAATGAATTTCAAACACCAGGGCACCGTTGATTGCCGGCAAAACATTGAGATGCCTGGTTTTTAAATTATAGTAAATCCAAAACTTGTCTGAAATTCATGAAACTTGGCATGCTATCATGGAGCGGCATCAACATGCTGTGGTACAAATTTTGTCCCATTTGGGGCAGGTTTGGGTATATGCTTCTCACAAACCGGAGCTTCTCACAACAAGCATGATGATTTTCGTTGGGAACGTCCCACCTTTGGGGACGAAACGATATCCATTGCCTCTTATTGCTTTCATGTTTTTTCTCATGTCAACATAGAACAACAGGAGTGTTGTGTGAATTTTTGTGATTTTTCAGGGTTTGTTTGGACATTTTTATGCATTAACTGAGTTTTCAATGCATTTATGTGCATAATTCAAATTTGAACTACATGTGCATGCTCCAGTGCATATAAATTGGTTCAAAAATCAAATTTGTGTCCTTGGGTGCATGCTTAGGTCCCATGCAAGAAATGGGAATGAATTTCAAACACCAGGGCACCGTTGATTGCCGGCAAAACATTGAGATGCCTGGTTTTTAAATTCTAGTAACTCCAAAACTCATGTGAAATTCACGAAACTTGGCATGCTATCATGGAAGGGCACCCGACATGCTGTGGTATTTTTCGTGTCCATTTTGAGAGAAGGCGCACTCAAATAATGACAGCCAACAAAGGCATTTTAAAAAAAATAATAGCTGCCACTTTAATATCTCAAACGTTTGTATAATTCAAATCATGTGCGTTCGGTTAACCATTCACGTGACGCCACGTGTCTTGGTTTTAATGGCTATAGGAGGTGCCATTTGGACAGTTGCTTGACTGAACGGGGGGCGTGCGAGCGCAGTCTGGTGTGCAGGCTCACCGAGAAGCGTACAAGCTGTTCAACATATGATCTGTGCATCTCTTCAACGCAAACGGTTCAGATTATGGTATACAAATTAAAGCCAGACTTCAGCGCTAAGCCAAGAGACACTACGATTTGTCAAAATATGCAGCTAAAAATCAATATCATTATCTATTTTTTGCAACTAAAATTCAGTAATTAAGCATAGATTTCATTCATACTAGAGATTAAGCAGTCGTTCTCACCGGGAAGCGAGACAGCCTTGGACCGCCGCCCGCCTCGCTCCCACTGGTCTATATTAATGGCGCTGCCGAGCGGCCGCACCCCCCATCCTCGCCACACACACAATTCCTCTCTCTCCGCCCGCATCCTCGACGCCGCTCTGAGTCCTCAAAGCCGTCAGTGTACGAGGATGCCGCCGAAGCGCCCCATCGGAGGGAGTGGCGACGCCGGGGCTGCTGAAGCACCGGAGCACGGCGTGAATATGGAGACAGAGGTTCCCGTCCCCGCCGACGAGGTGGAGAATGAGGCTGCCAACAAGCGGAGGCGGGTCGAGAAAGAACCGCAAGCGACTCCAGCAGGCCTAGACTTCATCAACAACCTCCCCGATGATATGTTGATAGTCATCATATCCCTCCTCCCAATCCGAAATCGGGCGAGGAAATCCGCCATTTCCCGGCGGTGGCGCACCCTATGGCTCCGCACCCCTGTCGACCTCCTCCACGCCCACAAGCTCTGCCATGGCTATCGCCAAAGCTTGGATGCGTTCTCCCAGATCCTCGGCAGTCACCATGGCCCAATCAAAGGCCTTATCGCGGGCAAGTTCCGTTCCAATGGCAGGGAGCAATCCAAGCTTGACGAGTGGTTCCGATCCCGCGCCATAGATCAGCTCGAGAAGCTAAGTTATAATGATGGGCAGCTTGCTGCCAACGTTCGCGCTCCGCTTCGCGCCCAAGCTGCGCCTCACCAAGTTTATGAACTGCCATTTCCCGCCTTAATAACGCGCCCACTCTTTTTCTACCACGACCGAAGCACCTCGAGCTCGTCACCGTCCGCATCCCAAAGGATGACATGGAGCACCTGCTCCGCGGCTGTACTGCACTCGAGTTCCTTCGTCTTCAGGCGATGAATTGGTCGAGTACCTTGCACATCACCTCCAGGACTCTCCGCACTATTTATGTGTGTTGCTGGTGCTGCAACGAGAGATCACAAAAGGTGGACCACAATATGGTCATCCAGGACACACCTTCACTTGAGAGATTACTTGTAGTTGATCAACAAAGTCCAACAAGAA
Organism: Triticum aestivum; assembly: GCF_018294505.1. Taxonomy (NCBI): domain Eukaryota; kingdom Viridiplantae; phylum Streptophyta; class Magnoliopsida; order Poales; family Poaceae; genus Triticum; species Triticum aestivum. Next base: position 277,768,082 of record NC_057796.1, on the reverse strand, counting down.
TCAATGTCATTTCTGCACCGAAATTGAAAGTGGTGGGCTACTCGTCTGTGAAATACTACAACTTTCTGGTACAACAGTCGCCTTATATACCTCTCCTTCTTGATATCAACATTATTTCTAGTTTTGAAGATGTATGTTCGTCTGTCATCCAGCGAAGCTTCACCCAGACTCTGGGCACAGTGAAGGTCTTGACACTAGAATCTGTCGTCCCCAACCTGGACCAAGTTTTCAGTTGCCTGAGATGCTTTCCGTGCCTGAAGAAGCTGTATATCGAGGTGATGTTCCTTTCCTGTTAAATGTTAACCATAAGGGAGTTCAATTTGTTGCACCTTTTCCCAAGTTTACAATGACTATGTACTACGATTTCTGAAGGAATTTTGGAGGATTTTAGGACATACACCCCACCCCATATTGGCTGCTTCATTCATATGGTTACAATCATCCATAAGCATTTCTCCTTTGGATTCATCAATACTAGTTTTCTTAGGGAATTTTTCATCCAATCCAACCTCTTGTGAAGAAGGCTACATGTTTCTAGATTGTAATCAAATTAATGCCCATGTTAATCATGACAGATGAAGATGGCACGTTGGTGCATTTTACAAATCCTGCAAACCAAATGGGCGTGTAGCAGTGTTCAAAACTGCATGTAGGCACTAACACGTTCTCTTCTTTTGCAGTGCATATTAGGCCCGGTGGAAGATGTTGATAACGACAATCACATCAATGCCTGGATCTGCATCTCTCAAATATCACTTTGAACTCCTATCGAGGGACCCCACCGGAGATTACACTCGCCATGTTCTTTCTTGGCAGAGCAAAGGTGCTGAGGGTACTAAGGTTGAACACACATTTAATTAGGAAAGATCAATGGTATGATTATCAGAGGCGGCTGGTACTGCGGAATGGAAGTGACTCCAAAAGTGCCAAACTTCGTATTGGAAGAGCATATGGCAAAGCAATTGGTAGTTATTGTGTCCAATACATACATGACTTGTCAGTGGCTGATCCCTTTTCAGAAATGACGCAGCTTGCAATGTTTGAATTTGGGCGTTGTAATCTTTGAACTTGAACCTTGCCATATTTATGGTATTTGTTATATTGAACCATTTCTGTTCTCTTGTCTCAACGCAAATAGTTCATCCGGGTGAACCGCATGTCGTACATCGCACACACCTTGATCTGGCTGGCCGTTTCTTTTGTGTTGCCTAATCACAAACAGTTCATCCGAGTGAACTGTATGCTGTACATCGCACACACCTTGATCTGGCTGACCGTTTCTTTTGTGTTGCCTAATCACAAACAGTTCATCCGAGTGAACTGTATGCTGTACATCGCACACGCCTTCATCAGGCTGCCCATTTCTTTTGTTCCGCCTCATCGCAAATGGTTCATTGGACTGAACCGTATGCCCTGGATCGCACACGCAACTGAAATCCGAACCGTGTTTGATGCATCCTCCATTGCAAATGTTTTGCACCTTTTTCGATGGTTTTTTACATCCTCATTTGTGATTAATGCATCGCACACAGTTTCGTGAAAGGGTCTCTGATCGTAGTGTCGCGTTAGCAGCATCCTGCAATAGTGCTTCTTCGTGGACCCTTCATGGGTGGAGCCCTCCGTGGACCCGCGCAGCCGTTACCCTTCGTGGGTTGAAGTCTCCATCAACGTGGATGTACGATAGCACCACCTATCGGAACCACGCCAAAAATCTCCGTGTCTGCATTGCGTTTGCTCCCTCCAAACTCCTCCCTTTACCTTCATATGCAAATGTTTTACATTCCGCTGCTATACTCTTAGATTTGCATGTGTAGGTTGATTGCTTGACTTGTGCTAAGTTGCTAAAATCTGCCAAGACTTAAAATTGGGAAAAAGGCTAGATTTTTATTTGGTCAAGTAGTTTAATCACCCCCTCTAGACATACTTTCGATCCTACAAGTGGTATCAGAACTTTGGTCTCCATTTGCCTTGATTTCCATAGCTTTTGGTGATCATAGCCTTGGTTTCACAACCTAGGAGAGTATGGCGTCTAGTGAGGGAAATTACCACCGTAGAGGTCCTTACTTTGATGGTACTAATTTTGCTAGTTGGAAGCATAGGATGAAAATGCATATTCTTGGACATAACCCCGCCGTTTGGGCTATTGTGTGTATTGGCTTGCAAGGTGAATTCTTTGATGGGAGAGAACCGAACTGTGAAGCTACCGCGGAAGAGTTGAAGATGCTGCAATACAATGCTCAAGCTTGCGATATCCTCTTCAACGGATTGTGCCCCGAAGAATTCAACAAAATCTGCCGTCTTGAGAATGCAAAGGAAATTTGGGATACTTTGATTGATATGCAGGAGGGTATCGACTCCGTCAAGGAATCCAAATTGGATGTGCTTCAAAGTCAGCTTGACAAGTTCAAAATGAAGGATGGTGAAGGTGTTGCTGAAATGTACTCTAGGCTTGCTGTCATCACAAATGAGATTGCCGGCTTAGGAAGTTAAGAGATGACCGATAGATTCATCATCAAGAAGATCCTAAGAGCCTTGGATGGAAAATATGATACCATGTGCACATTGATCCAAATGATGCCCAATTACAAAGATCTCAAGCCAACAGAAGTCATTGGAAGAATAGTTGCTCATGAGATGTCACTCAAGGATAAGGAAGAGCTTCACAACAAGTCAAGTGGTGCTTACAAAGCCTCATGTGATGCTCCTACATCATCAAGTGAGAAACAAACCTTCAATGAAGAATTGAGCCAAATGGTGAAGAATTTCAACAAGTTCTACAAGAGTAGAAGCAAAGAAAGAAGTTCCAAGTCAAGGTCCTACAATGACAAAAGATCTTCGAATCATGAGCGTAATTGCTACAATTGTGGAAGACCCGGACACTACTCCAATGAGTGTACGCCCCCCTACAAAAGAAGAGAATATTCACACAAAAGCAGAAGTAGAAGAGAAGAATCACCACCAAGAGAGAGAATGAGTAGAGATGATCGTTATGAACGAAGAACCTCTCGGAGAAGCAAGGATTCGGAAAGGAAGGACAAGTCATCAAAGAGCTACACAAAACGAAGACATTAAGCTCATGTTGGTGAATGGGTATCCGGCTCCGACTCCGACCATCACTCCGAAAGAAGTTATCACTCCGACTCCGCATATACTCAAGATGAAGGTATTGCCGGTCTAGCACTTGTGTCAACCAACTCCTATGACATATTTGACTCATCACCAAATGAAGGAATTGGAAGATGCTTCATGGCTAAAGGCCCCAAGGTATCACACCCCGAGTATGTTGATTTCAATAGTGATGAAGATGATTTTCTAGGAGATGATGATTTACTTGTTGACAACTCTAGTGATGAGAACTATGATGAACTTGCTATTAATCATGCTAATCAAGATAAAACAAACGATGATGATAAGAAGGAGATTGAGCGTCTGACTAAAGAACTAAACACTCTTAAGTTATCTCATGAAACTACCTTGGAAGATCATCGAGAACTTGTAAAGACTCATGAGAAGCTACGCTTTGAAAATCTCAACCTTGAGCAAGAGCATGGGTTCTTAAAGGCAATCAATGATGATCTTCGCAAGAAAAGTTCTTACATTGCCAAGCATTTACTCTTGTCTACTTATATGCCACAAGTTAAATCTAGTAACAAGAGCAAGAAAGATTTTTCTTCTAGTAGTAACAATAATCATGTTAAATCCAGTGTTTTTGCTTCTAGTAGTTCTCTTGATTCCACTAATGATTCTCTTAGCCAAGTTACACTTGAGCAAGAAAATAGCTTATTGAAGGGAATTATAGAGAAAGGTGTTTACAAGAGCCTTGCCGGAGTAAGCAATTTGAGGAAATTGTACGCAAGCAAGGAAGGCACCGGAAGAATCAAGGTGTTGGTTTTGAACGAAAGTTCAATGCCAATGGAGTTGAGTGGGAAGAAGATCAATACCCCAAGACAAAGTTTGTTCCTTAACAAGAGAAGTATGATCCTACTTCTTTCCAAGGGACACAAGCTCAAGATGATCTTCCACCACAAGACCACAAGCAAAAGGGCAAAGACAAGCTTCAAGAGGAGATTGATGCATTTGAAGAAGCTCCTAAGGCCTTGGTCAAGTGTGTTCCCAAGACTACATCAAGTTCTACTTCATCAAGTACGACTACAACTCCAAGGATTCCCATCAAGATGATGTGGATCCCGAAGAAGAAGAACTAGAGAGTTTTTGAGGGTGACTCCGCCAACATACTTCACTCATATCATCTTGTCGAGGACAAGTGCAAACGACTTCCACATCTTGCACTAGTTCAAGGAGTCACAAACCCTCTTGTTGGTAATACAAGGCACTACAAAAAAAGACACATTCGTGACATTTTGGGCTGAACAATTTTTTTTCTGTCATGCTTATGACACTTCTATGACGATAATTGTGACAAAACCCGGTATCATCATAGATGTGGTGGGCTCCTACTTCTATGACAAAAAATCATGACAGAAAATGGGCTTTTCATCCTGGACGGGCCGGAGACGCAGCTGCATGACATTCTTTGGACCGTCCATGACCAAAAAAGCCATGGTAGAAGCGAGGGCGAGGAAAATATCGGGGAGTTCCCGGTTACGGTGGGTGGTCAGGGGCCGAGCGATGCGCGCTTCTCTCGTACGTACGTGCATGTGTGCGAGGCGTTGCGCTCAAACTGAACCTGAGCGAGGCGTTGGGCTCTAACTGAACAGGAGCGATTGCACTGCAGGCTACGCGTTACTGAACCCGAGCGATCGATCGATCCCTTGCTGTTAACTGAACCCGAGTGATTCCTTCGCTACTGCTGCTAACCGAAGCCGATTGAACACTACTGCCTCCTTCCCTTGATGAACAGTGAGTGTTGTTGAGGGGTTTTGGATGAATAGTTCCCGGTGGGGGGTTGGATGAACAGGACCCCGTGGTAGTAGAGGCCGTTGCCGCTGGATGAACAGGACCCCGATCGATCGAGCCGGTGGATGAACAGGGCCTTGTGGAGGGCTGGATGAACAGGACGACCCCGTGGAGGGCTGGTTGAACAGTAGCCGGTGGAGGGCTGGATGAACAGTAGCCCGTGGAGGGGTGGTTGAACAGGACCGCGTGGAGAGGGCTGGTTGAATAGTAGCCGATGGAGGAGCGCGCGGTGGAGGATGTTTGAACAGGAGCCCGTGGATGAACAGTCGCAGGTGGAGGCTGGAGGAGGTCGACGGTGGATGAACAGTAGCCCGTGGAGGCAGTCGACGGTGGAGATGAACAGTATCCCGTGGAGTCCGTTTTGCGGTACGCACACCCGTCCCGATGAACAGGACCCCCGTTTCGATCGTAGCGCTCCAACACAAGTCCCTTTCCTTCGTTTTGCGGTACGCCACACCCCTCCCGATCAACAGGACCCCGATTCGACTATAGGAGGTCCGTTTCCTCCATTTTGCGGTACGCCAGACCCCTCCCGATGAACAAGATCCTGTTTTGACCGTGGGCGGTCGAACACAAGGCCGTTTCCCCCGTTCTGCGGTACGCCAGGCCTCGTTTCCATCGGCTGTTCCGTCCAAGCCGGTTGGCTCCTGATGAATAGCACGCGTTCCGTTGCCTCGTGATGAACACGACGCATTCCGTTGCCTCCCCATGAACACGACACTGACGCAGCTTATCTGTTCCAACCCAGCCATGTACACGAGCACTGGCCGTACGTATGCGCGAGTAGGCATTCGAGACCCCGCCCATATGTACGTATGTGTCCGTATTTACTTTCTTGCACCCTGGCCGCTATACGTACGTGTACATGCTACGTGCGCACCTCTAATACGACACGTGCGCGCCTCTACTACGACACGTGCCCTTCCTTACACGGCCACGGTTCATCGCTGCAGCCTGCAGACAGACCGATCGTATGTACTTACACGTTCGTGACCAGAATGACAACACTACATACGCTTCGACCAGGTGGGTCCTGACTTTCAGGCACTTCCTGGTGTGCGAAGATCTAGCTGGTGGGTCCCAGCTGTCAGGGGGGAAACAATTTTTTCATGAAATACGATGGCCCGTCCGGTGGGTCCCTGCTGTCAGGTGGAGGAATCATTATTTTGCACGTAATAAGGAGGCACTTCCTTGCTGCGGCCGTGGACCCAGCTGTCAGCCTCTCCACGTACAGTACTCTTCCGATGGAATTCGTTCGTTGACCACATTGACCATGCCGCGCCGAGAGCACCAAGGCGGTGGACGACGGCGAGGCCTAGGAAGGGGACGACGCGGAGCCGGGGAAGACGCGGCAGTGGATGCCCACGCGGAGAGGAGTACGAGGATTCACTGGTTCGGCTGCGGGGTGAGGCTGCCGTCGCCGCAGGGCCTGGCCAGCGGTGGGAGTAGTAGGGGGCGGTGAGGCCTCCGCGGCAGCACAGCCGGCCACGGGAGGCAGGAGCAGGCAGCACGATCGGCGCTACTTTGGGCGGCTGGAGCAAGAAGACCAAAGGTTAAAGAAGCACTACGGCCGTTGGATGGACATCGTACGGTCACTGGAGCTAGAATCGTTCATATTGACTAAGTTGACAAAGCCCTCCGTCCCCATCAACTTAGTAGGCCCACATGTCGCCTCCCACTATCTTGGGTCCCAGCTAGCAGGGGGAGTATTCATTTTGTGTGTGCGTAATATGGAGGCACTTCCTTGCGTGCAAAGATATAGCTGGTGGGTCCGACCTGTCAGCGGGGGGAACATTTTTTTCGCGAAATACAGAGGCCCTTCTGGTGGGTCCCAGATGTTAGGTGGAGGAATCATTATTTTGCACGTAATAAGGAGGCATTTCCTTGTGTGTGGCTGTGGACCCAGCTGTTAGCCTCTCCACGTACAGTCCACGTCTGATGGATGTTGTTCGTTGACCACAGCGCGCCGAGAGCACCAGGGCGATGGACGACGGCGAGGCCTAGGAAGGGAACGACATGGAGCCGGGGAAGACTCGGCAGTGGTTGCCCACGCGGTGGGGAGTACGAGGCTTTACTGGTTCAGCTGCCATCGCCGAAAAATAACAGGAGGTGTGGGTGAGTAGGGGAATGGCCTGGCCAGCAATGGAGTAGGGTGGGGCGGTGCGGCCTATGCGGCAGCACAGCCGGCCACGGGAGGCAGGAGCAGGCAGTCCCACTGGCGCTGGTTTGGGCGGCTAGAGCAAGAAGATCAGATATTGAAGAAGCAGCACGACCGTTGGATTAACATCCAACAGTCACTGTTGCTAGAATTGTTTGGGGACTAAGTTGACAAAGCCTTTCATACACGTCAACCTAGTAGACCCACAAGTTAGCCTCCAAATCTATCCCAAACAGCATACAGCCCGAAATTTGTAGCCAGATTCAAATTAATTTAAAAACTAAACATACCTTAATTTAAATCCAATGAAATTTTACCTGCACAAAAACATTGAAATTTAAAATATCAAAATCCGAAAGAAAAAAGTATTTTGGAACTAATTGCCTGTTTGCTGTATTTTTTCATTTTACAGCCCATTTAATATTACTTATAGCCCATTTCTTATTACTTACAACCCATTTTCTGGGCAAAATGCATCCCTCCGCGTCTTGAAAGATTTCCGGCCCAACAGGGCGTAGAAAAACAAGTAGGCCTACGTTGGTTATTCTGCAAAAAAAAAGCCGGGCTAGCCATTTTCAGAAAGGAAAAAAACAAACTGGGCTGGTCATGTGCTAGACGGGCCACAGCTCCCGAACAACCCAGTTGATACCCTTTTCCGTCCCGAAAAAATAAAATTACTGTGCGCGGTGCTGGGTCCCTACTGTCATCCTCACCATGTACAGTCATCTCCTTATTCCTCTTGGTTGTTGACCATGTTGACAACACCGGAGGGCAGCGCCGTGGCAAGCGAACCAAGGCGGAGGAGGATGGTGAGGCCTCGTACGGGAACGAACAGGAGCCGGGGAAGATGCGCAGAGTTTTAGGGTGCGATGTGGCCACAATGCGTGCGCGGCAGCACAGCCAGCCATGGGAGGCGGGAGCAGGCAGTCCCGCTGGCGCTGGTTTGGCTTTGGCGGCTGGAGGAAGAAGAGACTGAAGAAACACGACAGACGTTGAATGTCAATCCAACGGTCAAGGTTGGCACAATCGTTTGTTGACTAAGCTGCAAGTAGCATACTTTTTATATATAGAAAGAAAAGAAAAACTGGGCTCGTTCGCCTGATAACATTCCCGAAACTGCGGCCGTTCGATCTTGCGTTGCAACTAAAACTGCGAGGAAAATGCGTTCGTCTGCCGTCCTCCTCCCAGGGGACGTTCGCCACATAAGTGACTAGCACCCTTGGTTTTCAACCGAGAGGTCTTGGGTTCGAGTCCCAGGAACTCTCAATTTTGTCCTCCTTCCTTCCTCGCAAAAAAGAGAAAGAAAATCAAAGACTTGAGAAGGCGTACAGAACAAGCTAGTGTACCAGTAAAGAGATGTTGCTGAGTTTTAGAAAAAAGAGAGACGTGCTCCTGTAGTTGGTTCGAATCCAAACCTAGACTATGACTATATATGGTACTATGCTACTCTGCAAGTAATGAAACTGACATATTCAACGTTCGCTTCTCCTCTTCTCTACTTACTCTGCCTAGCATCAGAATCTCTGGCCGCAGCAACCATGTCCGCTGGCTGCTCGTCCACCTGCTCTTCAGCAGGCAATGACCAGATATGCGCCAAGTCGCCACCCGTACCATCGCCTGTGGGTCTCATCACACCCCTGCCGGCACACGCACCGCAGCCGGTTGCTCATCGCAACCCTCTGCCGTTGGTGTGGTGCCACTACTACAAATCATGCAGAGTCATCCGTCGCGTCTCAACCACAATCCTCAACCCTGGCCGAGTCTTCTACAAATGCCCGAATCATGGGGTAATAATATGTTTAAGTGTTGTTCTGTTGCTTTCAGTTGCTGATTTTTTTAATAGTTTGGTTGATGATCTTCCAATTTGATTCATGCAGAAAAGGGAAGATTTGTGTGCTTTGTATTTCTGGGAAGTTGCTGATGTGGGGGAACGCAACTACGCTGATTATTTGGTTAGCCGAGGAATCCCAATACCAGCAGGTTGGGGTGTTGGACAAGTAACTGAAGGAACGACAGAAGAGGAAGATGCAGAGCAGAAGGTTAAAGATGCAGTTCCTCTGATCATGGCGAAGCAACAGCTGCTGAACGGCCTTGTCAGCAATGAGGAGATGAAAGAGCTTGTGAAGATAATGGGAAAAATCGATGTGCTCTGTAGGATGATTGTCTCTTTATTTGCAGTGTATGTAGCACTCGTGATGTATTTAGTGGCTATGACATGAGGACTTTGCTGAAACTAGTAATGAATGAAACCTGTGTAGCAGGCTGGGCATAGTGTTGTGAACATATAATGATTTCTATTAACAGAAATCGGGGTGTATCCCCTTTTGCTCATAAATAAATAAATAGCATAGGCCCTTTTGGTAATAAATAAATAAATTAGCAGAGGCCCTGTCGGGTCAGCTTTGTTCCCATTCAAAGACGTCGAGCAAATTGCAGTCCAACAACAAACTATGTCATCAAATTCAAGTTTCACAGCCAAATATGAGTACAACTAAACAATGTTGTCATCATGTTTTAGTCGTCATACAGTCACCAAACACAAATGAACATACATAACAAGTGATGTTCTCACAGAAAAATACTAAACAACACGTTCATCAGGTTTCAGTTGTCATAGCAAATACAATTTCACATAGTAGATAAAAAACGTCTTCCGACAGCAAATACGACAAAAGCAATCTAATCATCATCCGCAGCAGCAGCGTCAACATCTTCGCCATGTGTATCAGTCTGAATCCTAATTCCCCAGAGTGTCATCTTCTTCTTCATCCTCAATGTCCTCGAACGTTGGCTTCTTCTTGATCAACTCTTGTATGTCCACAACACGACATACAATCTTTTCGCCAGCGTCATTGACGTGATGGTTCTCAAAGATATTAGGAACATCTGTGGAATCTTGTACATCAGGAGCAGTGTAAGCATCATCTTGTTGTGCAACTTCATTAAACGAATTCCTCTGCTCAAACCTTTGAAATACTCTCCAGTCATCGCTACTTGCAAATGTGTCTTCCAAGAAAAATATCTGTGTTGCTTGATTTGCCAAAATAAAAGGCTCGTTGGTCTGGTAGGCCGCCTTGACATTGATGGATTTGAAATAATCATCAGCTCTGGGTTTTGCGATCCTGGAAAACAGGTTATACCAACGACAGCACAACAGAACCACACACCGATGATCCTCGAAACTGGAGATATACTGCAAATGAACAATGTTTGTTATGTTAGCATACATTTCAGTTTTCTCTCTGTCGTACGCATCGTGCTCATGATGGCTCTGTTTTGTGTCTTCCTGCCTTCGTCGCGTGCAAGGGTGTTGTAGGGCACATCTCCAACAATGCAAGATTCATAATGTGTTACTCGAGTATCAGGACCCATTGCTAGTGCGTAAAGGGCATCATCAACTGCCTGCCCATCCTCCCGCATCTTCTTAACCTATGGTTAGAAAATAGACAAGCTGGTCATCTTATGTACTCAATATATTAAAAAAACTGACAGTGCAATTCAAAAGCTTACATGGCTCTTGAACCATTTCATAAATCCTGCCATAACCAATTTGTCAATGTTTCTTGGATTTTGTGGCAGTAACTCCTTTTTGTAGATGCTGCACAACATAGTGATCACGTCAAACATCTAAATATATAAGAATGTGTTGCAAGTTTAGTAGATTACGATGTATAAGCTGCAGTACTTAGCACTTACTTGATATAAGGTAGTATCTCAGGACAATTATTCAACACATACCAAACCATTTTGTCCAAATCTTTAGGTTTGTCCTCTTGTCGACTCTTCCCTGTAACTCGAACAGAATAATCGAAAACATTGAGCCCGGGATTGTCTTCACCCACCTCTTTGCTAAGCTGATCAGTTGTTTCAATGTATTTTGAGCAGAATGTCAACGCTTCTGTAGCAATGTAGGCCTCTGCAATGGAACCCTCGGGTCTACCTCTGTTCCTAACATAGCCCTTGAAAGTGACTAGCCGCCTTTCAATAGGGTACATCCAGCCATACTGTACTGGACCTCTAAGTAGTGCCTCATCAGGTAGATGAATAACCAAATGCACCATCACATCAAAAAAGGCTGGAGGATATATCTTCTTAAGGTCGCATATGATAGTTGGTATCTTGTCTCTAAGACGCTACAAAGCATCTACCCTGATATTTCTACTGCATAGTTCCCTGAAGAATTGTCCCAACTCTGCAACTACTCTGTATAAGTCAGGGCGGCCCAATCCTCTAAGGATAACAGGTAAAACCCTTTGAAGTAGGACGTGGCAGTCATGAGTTTTCAACCCTTGTACCTTGTTTCCATCTGCACTGACTCTCCTTTCAGGGTTGGAAGCAAATCCATGTGGGAATCTCACACGTGACAGGACCTTGCAGAATTCTTTTCTTTTTACCTTGTCCAAGACGTACACAGCTGGTGCCATATCCCGTGGTTTACCTTCATCTTCCACCTGCAAATCCTTTCTGATACCCAGATGTGTCAAATCAATCATAGATTTTACGGTATCTTTCGTCTTGCCTTCAATATTAAGAAGTGTGTCGATAATGCTATCACATATATTTTTCTCGATGTGCATCACATCAAGATTATGCCGCAGATCCAAATCTTTCCAATACTCCAAGTCCCACAAAGTGAACCTGCGGGTAAACAATAATCTCTCTTCTGCCCTGCCACACTTCCTTTTCCCGCTACCATTACCAAGATGGTTTCCTGTGTAATATGCCTGACCTTCTCTAATTCCACTTGCAACTCATCGGTGGTGAGCCTCTTTGGCGCATCGCGGTTTTCATGCTTTGTATTGAACACATGTCTTCGGTATTTTGTAGGACGCGGCTTGTCCTTGGCAAGGAAACGACAGTGTCCAATGTAACAGATCTTGCTAAGTATTGCGTATGACAGCGGATTCCTGTCACAGCGAACACATGCATTGTAACCATGTGTCATTCGCCCTGACATAGTGCCCAAAGCCGGATAATCATGGATGCACCAAATTATAACAGCACGAAGAAAGAAATCATCTGGTGGGCTGCTATATAGGTCTCGAGTGAGAACACCCCTCCATAGCTGTTGAAGTCCCTCCACAAGAGGCTCCATGAATAAATCAAAATCCTTTCTAGGACTTTTTGGACCTGGGATGAGCAAGGCCATCATATAGTTTGATTATTTGGTGCAGACATTTGGAGGCATGTTGTAAGGGATAACAAGCACTGGCCACATGCTATATGTGGCGCTCTGGTGGCCAAATGGGTTAAATCCATCTGAAGCTAAGCCAAGTCTAATGTTTCTCGGGTCAGCAACAAACTTTTTCTGTTTCTGATTGAAGCTTTTCCACTCACTACCATGTGATGGATGTCTCATTACATTCTGTTCTCTTTACTCCTGGTTCCTAGAATGCCACAGTACATCCTCTCTTGTTTCAGCATCATGAAACAACCTCTGCAACCTTGGTGTAATTGGAAAATGTCTCAGAACATTATGAGGAATCCTCTTCACAGCATCACCATCTTTCCATCTTGATGATTTGCATTTCGGGCATTCACTTAAGTTGGCATAATCCTTCTAGAACAGGACACAATTATTCTTACAAACATGGATCATATCATATCCAATTCCAACTACACGAAGGAAATTCTTCATTTTACTGTAGGTGTGTGGCAGCTCAGACGCATCTGGGAAAGCTTTGCGGAAAGCAGCCAACATCGCATCGAATGATTTGTTGGTCATCCGCTCAGATGTCTTCACCTGAAGAAAGGTGACCATAGCTGAGAATACTGACAACTTATTTCCTGGGGTGACAGCCACGTTGCATTGTTCCAACATGCGGGCCCACCGTTTTTCTTCTGCAGGTGAAAGTTCATGAAATGCACGAGCATTTCATAGCATTGTTTCAATGTTGGTCAAACTCACTGGCTCCGCCACCACCACCTCCTCCTCTTCTTCCACCTGAGCATCAGGCAGATCAAGATGGTGATCTGCTGCTTCCACGTAGTCAGTAACATTGACGTTCACAGCTTCACCATGATGAACCCACCTAGTATATGTGACTGACATCCCATACAAGTGTAGATGATTTTGCATAGTTGACTGGGGTCTTGTAACTGAATTCATACAACTGCTACACGGGCAGAGCACATCTGATTTCAGACCACCATACTCAGCTCTGATAAAGTTCATGAAGTTTTCAACTCCCTCGACATATGCAGCGGAGAATCTTCGAGCAGAAGTTATCCAAGTCCTGTCCATATGTTAGACATACAAATTAGTTCTTCTACTAGATATTACAGGAAAAACATATATGCTTTTTTATGAAGTCCAGAAAAAATACCTAGGTCGATGTCTAAAGCTATGGCAAGATATTTGGACGAGCAGATCTAAGTAACGAAATATATTTAAAGCTAATTCAGCAAACATATTTGAGTGCTACATTATGGCAGGCTGTTTCAGCAGTCAATGAGGCCGAGCACACAGCCATCAAACTATCGAAGGCCATCGCAGCAACAAAGATCGAGTATAAAATGGTGTAGAGCTATTTCACCTAACAGATTGGCTACTAGACCATGGCAATCTACGTCACAATAAATATATGGCAGGATATTTTAGCAACTAATCGGGCTTGGCATGCCATCTCAGCTAAGCAGATTGAGTGCAGAACAGGGCAAGGAAGCTTCTTAAGCAGAGCATATTGACTGTAAACTACTTCAACAAATAGTGAGATTAACAACGTCTATCAGCTAACATTCAATGCTACACCGACATGCACGGGGCCTCAGTCTAGAATGCGCATACCGTGGGAGATGCTGACCACCGTGTGTCTCCACACAAATGTCGCCAGCGGTGGCGGCGCTGACCGCCGTGCGCCTCCACAAGAACGTCGCCAGCGGTGGCGGCGCGACTCGAGGACGACAGTCTATGAGAGCGTACTGTGGGAGCGAGAGGATCGCCGTGCATCCCCTCGACGAACCGCGGCGCCGACGTATTGGCGCGGCGGGGAGGGCGGCTTTGGCGGAGCGAATGGAGTGGAGGGGGA
>NC_057796.1:277642679-277753644 GCF_018294505.1 Triticum aestivum | reverse complement strand
GGCGGGAGGATTTTGGCGCATGGTCGGTTTCTCCAAGTGCAGTCCCACGTGTTAGTGAGGAGGCAAGCCGAAGCGCGTTACGTTTGTGTGAGCCGTGTGCAGGACCGAACATGTGTGGGGTGCAATGCGACCGCGACAGGGGTGCTGTGAGTGTACCCCCCTTTTCCTTTTAAACTAGGTGCTTCACCCCCTCAAAAAAAACTTGGTGCTTTGCGCGATCCATCGATACTACTACTAGTAATCCGGTAATCCCGACTAAAACGGCGCGGCCGGGTCTTTTCCCGCGCGATATGCTGGGAGGTTGGCTTAGTTGGTTTTTTTGGACGAGTAATGCTACACCTACGTAATCCCAATTACATAATTAACATAATGTGAAACGTGTGAGCTGTTGATTGTAGATTGGGGGGAGGGAGGGGCCCACCACCATGAAAATCAGGGAGGAGAGAGAGAGGCAATTTACGTTAACCCTTTCGTAGGTTCCCGTAGATGTAGAAAGATGTGAAATGCGTGAATGTGTAGTGGACGTACTATTGGAGTGCCTAAGATAAAGTGTATGTAGACCCTATGTGTTTATTTACTTCGCATGTTAGCTTTGTCTCAGTTCAATAAAAAGCAGAGTTGTTGATGATGGTGTGCCTGCCATCCTGCAATATAGGCCATCCGATCTATATCTAACGGATAGGAAGGAAACTATGACAATTTACCCGCACTCCTCTCCACATTTGCAGATAAGGCTTTCCCTCGTTCATCCTTTTCTCCCACAAGATCTTGAAGTTCCGTGCAACGTTACGGGCATCTTGCTAGTACTCCTACAATATACTATATTATTGTGAAAGTTCACATACACCAGCCGAGATTAATGCAAACACGACAGATTTTCATTACATTCAAACTTTTATAGGACAGAAAAATAAAATAAACCCAACCCTAAACCTATTCTACGGTGGCGACCGACGTCCTCCATCTGTGATCTCCATGTACGGGGGTGGGGTTCAAGACGAAGGTGCGGTCTCCGGCGAGGAAGAGTAGAACACGGGAGACGGACCCGCCAGTTGGCACACCATGCCCTGCCACCTCCCATGCCCTACTCATCCTCGGAGGAATCCCCTGTTGGGGAACGTAGTAATTTCAAAAAAAATTCCTACGCACACGCAAGATCATGGTGATGCATAGCAACGAGAGGGGAGAGTGTGTCCACGTACCCTCGTAGACCGAAAGCGGAAGCG
Source organism: Triticum aestivum (assembly GCF_018294505.1). Lineage (NCBI taxonomy): Eukaryota > Viridiplantae > Streptophyta > Magnoliopsida > Poales > Poaceae > Triticum > Triticum aestivum. Next base: position 277,752,418 of record NC_057796.1, on the reverse strand, counting down.
TTAGCACAACGCGGTTGATGTAGTCGTACGTCTTCACGATCCGACCGATCAAGTCCCGAACGCACAACACCTCCGAGTTCTGCACACGTTCAACTCGACGACGTCCCTCGAACTCCGATCCAGCCGAGCTTTGAGGGAGAGTTCCGTCAGCACAACGGCGTGGTGACGATGATGATGTTCTACCGACGCAGGGCTTCGCCTAAGCACCGCTACGATATAATCAAGATGGATTATGGTGGAGGGGGGCACCGCACACGGCTAAGAGATCAAGAGATCAATTGTTGTGTCTCCAAGGGGTGCCCCCCTCCCCGTATATAAAGGAGTGGAGGAGGGGGAGGGCCGGCCCTCTCTGTGGCGTGCCCTAGGAGGAGTCCTACTCCCACCGGGAGTAGGATTCCCCCCTTCCAAGTAGTAGGAGTAGGAGTCAAGGAAAGGGGAGAGAGAAGAGAAGGAAAGAGGGGGCGCAGCCCCTCCCCCTGGTCCAATTCGGGCTAGGCCTTGGGGGGCGTGCAACCTCTCCTCTCTCTTTCCCCTAAAGCCCAATAAGGCCCATATATTCCCCGAAGAATTCCCGTAACTCTCTGGTACTCCAAAAAATACCCGAATCACTCGGAACCTTTCTGATGTCCGAGTAGTCGTCCAATATATCGATCTTTACGTCTCGACCATTTCAAGACTCCTCGTCATGTCCCCGATCTCATCCGGGACTCCGAACTACCTTCGGTACATCAAAACACATAAACTCATAATATAACCATCATCGAACTTTAAGCGTGCGGACCCTACGGGTTCGAGAACAATGTAGACATGACCGAGACACGTCTCCGGTCAATAACCAATAGCGGAACCTGGATGCTCATATTGGCTCCCACATATTCTACGAAGATCTTTATCGGTCAAACCGCATAACAACATACGTTGTTCCCTTTGTCATCGGTATGTTACTTGCCCGAGATTCGATCGTCGGTATCTCAATACCTAGTTCAATCTCGTTACCGGCAAGTCTCTTTACTCGTTCCGTAATACATCATCCCGCAACTAACTCATTAGTTACAATGCTTGCAAGGCTTATAGTGATGTGCATTACTGAGTGGGCCCAGAGATACCTCTCCGACAATCGGAGTGACAAATCCTAATCTCGAAATACGCCAACCCAACAAGTACCTTCGGAGACACCTATAGAGCACCTTTATAATCACCCAGTTACGTTGTGACGTTTGGTAGCACACAAAGTGTTCCTCCGGTAAACGGGAGTTGCATAATCTCATAGTCATAGGAACATGTATAAGTCATGAAGAAAGCAGTAGCAACATACTAAACGATCGAGTGCTACGCTAACGGAATGGGTCAAGTCAATCACATCATTCTCCTAATGATGTGATCCTGTTAATCAAATAACAACTCTTTGTCCATGGTTAGGAAACATAACCATCTTTGATTAACGAGCTAGTCAAGTAGAGGCATACTAGTGACACTCTGTTTGTCTATGTATTCACACATGTATTATGTTTCCGGTTAATACAATTCTAGCATGAATAATAAACATTTATCATGATATAAGGAAATAAATAATAACTTTATTATTGCCTCTAGGGCATATTTCCTTTAGTCTCCCACTTGCACTAGAGTCAATAATCTAGTTCACATCACCATGTGATTTAATACCAATAGTTCACATCACCATGTAATTAACACCCATAGTTCACATCGTCATGTGACCAACACCCAAAGGGTTTACTAGAGTAAATAATCCAGTTCACATCGCTATCTGATTAACACCCAAAGAGTACTAAGGTGTGATCATGTTTTGCTTGTGAGAGAAGTTCATTCAACGGGTCTGCCACATTCAGATCCTTATGTATTTTGCAAATTTCTATGTCAACAATGCTCTGCACGGAGCTACTCTAGCTAATTGCTCCCACTTTCAATATGTATCCAGATTGAGACTTAGAGTCATCTGGATCAGTGTCAAAATTTGCATCGACGTAACCCTTTACGACGAACCTTTTTGTCACCTCCATAATTGAGAAACATATCCTTATTCCACTAAGTATAATTTTGACCGCTGTCCAGTGATCTACTCCTAGATCACTATTGTACTCCCTTGCCAAAATCAGTGTAGGGTATACAATAGATGTGGTACACAACATGGCATACTTTATAGAACCTATGGCCAAGGCATAGGGAATGACTTTCATTCTCTTTCTATCTTCTGCCATGGTCGGGCTTTGAGTCTTACTCAATTTCACACCTTGTAACACACGCAAGAACTCTTTCTTTGACTGTTCCATTTTGAACTACTTCAAAATCTTGTCAAGGTATGTACTCATTGAAAAAACTTATCAAGCGTCTTGATCTATCTCTATAGATCTTGATGCTCAATATGTAAGCAACTTCTCCAAGGTCTTTCTTTGAAAAACTCCTTTCATACACATATACTTATCAAAAATGCTGTAGTGCTCCCACTCACTTTCTTGTAAATGCAGGCTTCACCGCAAGTCTGTATAAAACTATATCCTTTCATCAACTTATCAAAGCGTATATTCCAACTCCGAGATGCTTGCACCAGTCCATAGATGGATCGCTGGAGCTTGCATATTTTGTTAGCACCTTTAGGATTGACAAAACCTTCTGGTTGCATCATATACAACTCTTCTTTAATAAATCCATTAAGGAATGCAGTTTTGTTTATCCATTTGCCAGATTTCATAAAATGCGGCAATTGCTAACATGATTCGGACAGACTTAAGCATAGATACGAGTGACAAAACTCTCATCGTAGTCAACACCTTGAACTTTTCAAAAACCTTTTGCAACAATTCTAGCTTTGTAGATATTAACACTACTATCAGCGTCTGTCTTCCTCTTGAAGATCCATTTAATCTCAATGGCTCGCCGATCATTGGGCAAGTCAATCAAAGTCCATACTTTGTTCTCATACATGGATCTCATCTCAGATTTCATGGCCTCAAGCCATTTCGCGGAATCTGGGCTCATCATCGCTTCCTCATAGTTCGTAGGTTCTTCATGGTCAAGTAACATGACCTCCAGAACAGGATTACCGTACCACTCTGGTGCGGATCTCACTCTGGTTTACCTACGAGGTTCGGTACTAACTTGATCTGAAGTTACATGATCATCATCATTAGCTTCCTCACTAATTGGTGTAGTAGTCACAGGAACAGATTTCTGTGATGAACTACTTTCCAATAAGGGAGCAGGTACAGTTACCTCATCAAGTTCTACTTCCCTCCCACTCACTTCTTTCGAGAGAAACTCCTTCTCTAGAAAGGATCCAAATTTGGCAACAAAAGTCTTGCCTTCGGATCTATGATAGAAGGTGTACCCAACAGTCTCCTCTGGGTATCCTATGAAGACACAATTCTCCGATTTGGGTTTGAGCTTATCAGGATGAAACTTTTTCATATAAGCATCACAACCCCAAACTTTAAGAAACGACAACTTTGGTTTCTTGCCAAACCAAAGTTCATACGGTGTCGTCTCAACGAATTTAGATGGTGCCCTTTTTAATGTGAATGCAGTTGTCTCTAATGCATAACCCCAAAACTATAGTGGTAAATCGGTAAGAAACATCATAGATTGCACTATATCCAATAAAGTACGGTTATGACATTCGGACACACCATTATGCTGTGGTGTTCCAGGTGGCACGAATTTGTGAAGCTATTCCACATTGTTTTAATTGAAGACAAACTCGTAACTCAAATATTTGTCTCTGCGATCAGATCGTAGAAACCTTATTTTCTTGTCACTATGATTTTCCACTTCACTCTGAAATTCTTTGAACTTTTCAAATGTTTCAGACTTATGTTTCATCAAGTAGATATACCCATATCTGCTCAAATCATCTGTGAAGGTCAGAAAATAACGATACCCGCCGCGAGCCTCAACACTCATCGGATCGCATACATCAGTATGTATTATTTCCAATAAGTCAGTTGCTTGCTCCATTGTTCCGGAGAACGGAGTCTTAGTCATCTTGCCCATAAGGCATGGTTCACAAGCATCAAGTGATTCATAATCAAGTGATTCCAAAAGCCCATCAGCATGGAGTTTCTTCATGCGCTTTACACCAATATGACCTAAACGGTAGTGCCACAAATAAGTTGCACTATCATTATTAACTTTGCATCTTTTGGCTTCAATATTATGAAAATGTGTATCACCACGATCGAGATCCAACAAACCATTTTCATTGGGTGTATGACCATAGAAGGTTTTATTCATGTAAACAGAACAATAATTATTCTCTAACTTACATGAATAACCGTATTGCAATAAACATGATCCAATCATATTCATGCTCAACACAAACACTAAATAACACTAATCCCGAAAGTATAGGGAGTGTGCGATGATGATCATATTAATATTGGAACCACTTCCAATATTCATCGTCACTTCACCCTTAACTAGTCTCTGTTCATTCTGCAACTCCCGTTTCGAGTTACTACTCTTAGCAACTGAACTAGTATCAAATACCGAGGGGTTGCTATAAACACTAGTAAAGTACACATCAATAACATGTATATCAAATATAGCTTTGTTCACTTTGCCACCCTTCTTATCCACCAAATACTTGGGGCAGTTCCGCTTCCAGTGACCAGTCCCTTTGCAGTAGAAGCACTTAGTCTCAGGCTTAGGTCCAGACTTGGGCTTCTTCACTTGAACAGCAACTTGCTTGCCGTTCTACATGAAGTTCCCTTTCTTTCCCTTTGCCCTTTTCTGGAAACTAGTGGTCTTGTTAATCATCAACACTCGATGCTCTTTCTTGATTTCTGATTTCATCATCATGAAAAGCTCGGGAATCGTTTACGTTATCCCTTGCATACTATAGTTCATCACGAAGTTCTACTAATTTGGTGATGGTGATTAGAGAATTCTGTCAATCACTATCTTATCTCGAAGATCAACTCCCACTTGATTCAAGCGATTGTAGTACCCAGACAATCTGAGTACATGCTCAGTGCTTGAGCTATTCTCCTCCATCTTTTAGCTATAGAACTTGTTGGAGACTTCATATCTCTCAACTCGGGTATTTGCTTGAAATATTAACTTCAACTCCTGGAACATCTCATATGGTCCATGATGTTCAAAACATCTTTGAAGTCCCGATTCTAAGCCGTTAAGCATGGTGCACTAAACTATCAAGTAGTCATCATATTGAGCTAGCCAAACGTTCATAACGTCTGCATCTGCTCCTGCAATAGGTCTGTCACCTAGCGGTGCATCAAGGACATAAATCTTCTGTGCAGCAATGAGGATAAACCTCAGATCACGGATCCAATCCGCATCATTGCTACTAACATCTTTCAACTTAGTTTTCTCTAGGAACATATAAAAATTAAACGGGGAGCAACATCGCGAGCTATTGATCTACAACATAGATATGCTAATACTACCAGGACTAAGTTCATGATAAATTAAAGTTCAATTAATCACATTACTTAAGAACTCCCACTTAGATAGACATCCCTCTAATCATCTAAGTGATCACGTGATCCATATCAACTAAACCATGTCCGATCATCACGTGAGATGGAGTAGTTTCAATGGTGAACATCATTTATGTTGATCATATCCTATATGATTCACGCTCGACCTTTCGGTCTCAGTGTTCCGAGGCCATATCTGTTGTATGCTAGGCTCGTCAAGTTTAACTTGAGTATTCCGCGTGTGCAACTATTTTGCACCCGTTGTATTTGAACGTAGAGCCTATCACACCCGATCATCACGTGGTGTCTCAGCACGAAGAACTTTCGCAACGGTGCATACTCAGGGAGAACACTTATACCTTGATAATTTAGTGAGAGATCATCTTATAATGCTACCGTCAATCAAAGCAGGATAAGATGTATAAAAGATAAACATCACATGCAATCATAATATGTGACATGATATGGCCATCATCATCTTGTGCCTTTGATCTCCATCTCCAAAGCATCGTCATGATCTCCATCGTCACCGGCATGACACCATGATCACCATCATCTTGATCTATATCTATGTGTCGTCACATGGTTGTCTCGCCAACTATTGCTATCGCATAGCGATAAAGTAAAGCAATTATTTGGCGCTTGCATCTTATGCAATAAAGAGACAACCATAAAACTTTTGCCAGTCGTCGATAACTTCAACAAAACATGATCATCTCATACAACAACTTATATCTCATCATGTCTTGACCATATCACATCACAACATGCCCTGCAAAAACAAGTTAGACGTCCTCTACTTTGTTGTTGCAAGTTTTACGTGGCTGCTATGGGCTGAGCAAGAACCGTTCTTACCTACGCATCAAAACCACAATGATAGTTCGTCAAGTTAGTGCTGTTTTAACCTTCTCAAGGACCGGGCGTAGCCACACTCAGTTCAACTAAAGTTGGAGAAACTGACACCCGCTAGTCACCTGTGTGCAAAACACGGCGGTAAAACCAGTCTCGCGTAAGCGTACGCGTAATGTCGGTCCGGGCCGCTTCATCCAACAATACCACCGAACCAAAGTGTGACATGCTGGTAAGCAGTATGACTTGTATCGCCCACAACTCACTTGTGTTCTACTCGTGCATATAACATCAGCGCATAAAACCTGGCTCGGATGCCACTGTTGGGGAACGTAGTAATTTCAAAAAAATTCCTACGCACACGCAAGATCATGGTGATGCATAGCAACGAGAGGGGAGAGTGTGTCCACGTACCCTCGTAGACCGAAAGCGGAAGCGTTAGCACAACGCGGTTGATGTAGTCGTACGTCTTCACGATCCGACCGATCAAGTACCGAACGCACAGCACCTCCGAGTTCTGCACACGTTCAACTCGACGACGTCCCTCAAACTCCGATCCAGCCGAGCTTTGAGGGAGAGTTCCGTCAGCACGACGGCGTGGTGACGATGATGATGTTCTACCGACGCAGGGCTTCGCCTAAGCACCTCTACGATATAATCGAGGTGGATTATGGTGGAGGGGGGCACCGCACACGGCTAAGAGATCAAGAGATCAATTGTTGTGTCTCCAAGGGGTGCCCCCCTCCCCGTATATAAAGGAGTGGAGGAGGGGGAGGGCCGGCCCTCTCTATGGCGCGCCCTAGGAGGAGTCCTACTCCCATAGGGAGTAGGATTCCCCCCCTTCCAAGTAGTAGGAGTAGGAGTCAAGGAAAGGGGAGAGAGAAGAGAAGGAAAGAGGGGGCACAGCCCCTCCCCCTAGTCCAATTCGTACTAGGCCTTTGGGGGGGGGGCGCAGCCTCTCCTCTGTCTTTCCCCTAAAGCCCAATAAGGCCCATATACTCCCCGGCGAATTCCCGTAACTCTCCGGTACTCCGAAAAATACCCGAATCACTCGGAACCTTTCCGATGTCCGAATATAGTCGTCCAATATATCGATCTTTACGTCTCGACCATTTCGAGACTCCTCGTCATGTCCCGGATCTCATTGGGACTCCGAACCACCTTCGGTACATCAAAACACATAAACTCATAATATAACCGTCATCGAACTTTAAGCGTGCGGACCCTACGGGTTCGAGAACAATGTAGACATGACCGAGACACGTCTCCGGTCAATAACCAATAGCGGAACCTGGATGCTCATATTGGCTCCCACATATTCTACGAAGATCTTTATCGGTCAAACCGCATAACAACATACGTTGTTCCCTTTGTCATCGGTATGTTACTTGCCCGAGATTCGATCGTCGGTATCTCAATACCTAGTTCAATATCGTTACCGGCAAGTCTCTTTACTCGTTCCGTAATACATCATCCCGCAACTAACTCATTAGTTACAATGCTTGCAAGGCTTATAGTGATGTGCATTACTGAGTGGGCCCAGAGATACCTCTCCGACAATCGGAGTGACAAATCCTAATCTCGAAATATGCCAACCCAACAAGTACCTTCGGAGACACCTGTAGAGCACCTTATAATCACCCAGTTACGTTGTGACGTTTGGTAGCACACAAAGTGTTCCTCTGGTAAACGGGAGTTGCATAATCTCATAGTCATAGGAACATGTATAAGTCATGAAGAAAGCAGTAGCAACATACTAAACGATCGAGTGCTAAGCTAACGGAATGGGTCAAGTCAATCACATCATTCTCCTAATGATGTGATCCCGTTAATCAAATAACAACTCTTTGTCCATGGTTAGGAAACATAACCATCTTTGATTAACGAGCTAGTCAAGTAGAGGCATACTAGTGACACTCTATTTGTCTATGTATTCACACATGTATTATGTTTCCGGTTAATACAATTCTAGCATGAATAATAAACATTTATCATGATATAAGGAAATAAATAATAACTTTATTATTGCCTCTAGGGCATATTTCCTTCAGTCTCCCACTTGCACTAGAGTCAATAATCTAGTTCACATCACCATGTGATTTAATACCAATAGTTCACATCACCATGTAATTAACACCCATAGTTCACATCGTCATGTGACCAACACCCAAAGGGTTTACTAGAGTCAATAATCCAGTTCACATCTGTGTCCGGCTACGCCGCTATTGCGTCGCGAGAGGCGACTTGAGCGAGGGCGGCGACCTTGAGCTTCATCCCCAAAGACAAAGCTCCCCTGCAGAGCGTTCACGCTTGCGGTCATGGAGGATGTGGTGCCAGGTAGCAGGACGATGCACTATGGTGTGGAGGTTTGCTGGGCATTGCCGCTTTAAGTAGCGCATTCCGGTGAGGCCAAAGCGTCCGGGCGCGTCATTAAGTCGCCGGAGTTTGTTCCTCGCGCACCGAGCCTCTTAACGACGGCATACAAACGGACGGCATGAATGCGGGCAGCTGGCGCCGGCTGGGAACGCACCGCGCGACGGTGCGAGGGATGAGGGTTTTTGGTGTGCCAGGGTAGTCAACTGCGGTCGTGGCAACGTTGGAGATGCCCTTTGCTCACATGCGACCCCACATGTCATTGAGAAAGCAAGACGACCTGGCATGGTCTCAGGTCCTGGGGATGCAGTTGGCCGCGCTACACCACTCCGCGGACGCGTCGTGGCGCGCGCGCACTTCGGCGCCCCGTGCATCCTTGACTAGCCGGGTGTTGATCTGCTGGTCGTGCCACAACGCTAACGCCACCCTCGGCACACTGAAACCGACCGTGTCGAGCGATGATGAGTGTGTCGCTCACCGTGGTCGCCCTGTCCAGAGGCGGTGATAGAGCTGCGCCATGTTGCTGGCCCCCATGACCCACATGAACGGTTGCCGGTGGCGAGGAGGTCGTGGGCCAGCTCCTCCATTGGATTAGTCTGTGCCACATTGTCCCGACAGGTGTGCCCCACATGTCAGTTTCCCTGTTTTCCCGGCCATATTCGAGCGTCGGTGCTCTGCGTTGCGCATTAGGCACAGAACAGGTGGTTTTTGTGCCTTGGTTCAAATGTGGTACAGTACCAAGTTGTTACCCAAGCCCCAAGTGTGGTGGTTTTGGGTACGGTACCACGCTTTTCCTTTTCAAGTAGTGAAGCGTAACACTTGATTAAGTAGTCGGATGGTGTGCTAAATGTAGGTGTTTGACTATTTGAAAGAATAATTGAGGTGTGCCCGGTCCGTGCCCGCATTTAGGGGTCCAACTTACCATGTTCCGGCAGTAGTAACTATATTAGTCCCTGGGTACTCCCTCTGTTTTTATTTACTCCGCATTTTAGCTTTGCTCAAAGTCAAACTTTGTAAACTTTTATACTAGTCCCTGGGTACTCCCTCTGTTTTTATTTACTCCGCATTTTAGCTTTGCTCAAAGTCAAACTTTGTAAACTTTGACAAAGTTCATAGACAGAAATAATAACATATACAATAACAAATCAATACCATTAGATTCATTATAGAATATACTTTCACATCAGATATATTTGCTATTGTAAATGTTCATATTTCTACTCTTACTAGCAAGATGCCTGTGCGTTGCACGTAACATCAAGATGCATTTGTATGACTAGTTTATCCTGTGAGAGAAAAGGATGAATGAGGGAAGGCCTTATTTGCAGTTGTGGAGAGGTGTGTGGGTACCTTTTTGCAAAGTTGCCACAGTTTCCTTCCTATCCGTCAGATATAAATCGGACGGCCTATATTGCAGGATGGCAGGCACACCATCATTCTTATATACTGTGTGCGTACATACGTGAAATATATCATTATGGGCACCATGCAATGCAAATAAACGTTCATACTCCTCCATATAACTTTGTAATGTTGTATATATTTAGAAATTCTAAAAAGAAAATTTGGCCACACTTTATCAAAAGGAATGTTGTATGCGAAATAAACGTGAAGAGAGGGCTTTTTAGATCAATGGGGTACGTGATGTAACATGTGTGAATGTGTAGTTGATGTATTTGGCAGGGCCTAGAGAGGTATGTGTGTGTATTACGTATTCGAGAGAGGCATGGATAGAGGGGCCCGCGGGGGGAGGGGGCGTGGGAGAGATAGCACGAGAAATGAGAGAGGTCTAGAGAGAGAGAGATGAATATGATGTCACGGCGAGAGATTCCCTTGAGTGTGTATATGCAAGGGGGGAGGGGACAGAGGCACGAGGACAATTTTTTTTGTGGTGTCTGTGTTGGTATGTGTGGGTGTGAGAAGATAACGAGACATGGGGGCAGAGGGTGTGTCACCGCGTGAGGTCCGGTGGGTCGAGGTGAGGCCCTTGGTTCGGTTCCGTCCTGCGCCACATTGGTCGGCCCGTGACGCATTTAGGGAGACCCATGGATGACTAGTCGTACAAGACAAAGATAGCAGAATTGTGAAGGACTCTGTGTCCACTGACAAAGCCGACTAGGATTTGTAACCCTAGGTTCTCGGACTAAGGTAACCCCTTATCTCTGATATTACTATTCATCCAACCTAACTTTAAGGGGCATCCTACAGAATGCTCTGCTAGAATCATACTCGTCAATTAGGAAGAGAGGTGTGAGACAATGCGTGAGAGACAAGCCTAAAGATAATGTGCGTATAGGAGACACGTAGGCATGCCTATGTATATAGAAAGGGTCGATGGGGATTGTGCGTGTGTATGCTTCTGATAGGAAGAGTGCTTATGATAAAGGTTAGTGAAAACAGTCGTAAATGGTTATGAGAGGGAGGGAGGGTTATATCGAGAGCATGTATGCGGGAAAGACACCTCGGGAGAGAGTGTGTGAGAGACCACTGATGGAGAGTGAAACTACAAGTAAAAGAATGATGTACACATTGATTAAAGATATAAATTGTATCCAAATATTAGGATGGGATCATGATATTTGCAATTCGCGTAAGGAACGGTCATTGATCCATCAGACATCTAGATTCTATCGAATTTGAGCTTGTCTATGTTATTATTCGACATAATTGATCCACATAGTTAGTATTTTGAACTCCAGACAATGCATCACTTTAGCAATCGAATATAAACGTGAGTATAGTTCATGTTGTGTGTGTAAAGCACATTATACATACGAAAGTTACACAATGAACATTATAAATAGCCAGCTATGAACTAGCATACATTTGAATTCAACTTAAGGTGGTTTAAAAAAATTGAATTCAACATGAAGTCCATTCAATTATTTGAATTTGGTATTAGGGCATCTGTAAATCATACCAAAATTAATGGGGCACCAATCTTTGCTCTGATTTTGTACATAATAGCATATATAGTCGTGTACAAAATAGATTCAAATTTAGCTCCTCCATTCCAAAATAATCGTAGTTATAGGATTTTCAAGTGTCAAAATTTCAAAAAGAAGCAGATAATTTAATGAGGTTTTCAAACATACAAGGTCAAATTTAATGTTGTCTATTTAGGTCAATCCTCAAAGTTCAAGAGTACTCTAAACGTGAATGCTTCTGTTTCAAAATTTTGAACGAAGCGCCAAAAGAGCCTCTACTCGCCCGAAACCGCGTGAGACCAATGTATGGTAGTAGAAGGAAATTACTTTTCTAACTCCGACCCGTGAAACCTACCGGCCCGATGTCCAAAGGTCTAAACCGGGGTAGGTTTGTAGCTTCATCTAGATGCCACGCAACCGCCTCCGAAAAACATTCATACACAATGGCCGCCTAAGCACACATGCGCGCGGCTGAAATCGCTCCCGCCCACTATTTGGGACACCTGGGATTACCATCCTACCCCGACCCGCAGTAGGTCCAAAATTTAAGAGGGGGGCAAAGTTTGCACTTTCCCCAAATTTCAAACAAGCGCGTCCCATCTGTTCAAAAAAGCCAAAAACAAGCGCGTCCCAGACCGAAACATGGTTCTCCCTTGGCTGCCCCCGCCCCCGCCCCCCCGTCCGATTCCCCATTCGTACTCCGTGGGCGCCAAAAATACCTCTCCACAAACCGCGAAACCCCGGCGTCCTCCGTCCGCCACCCCATCCTACCCATCAACTGCCACCCTCCTCCATCACGCCGGAGCCGATACCCCGACGTCGTCGTCCACCACAACCTCAATCGCAACACCCTCCAAGGCTAGTAGTTGAAGCCGAGGCCGAGCCGTCCGTACCCGAGCCAGTTCAACCACGCCATCCTGCGCCTCACCGCTGCCGCTCCAACTTCGCCACCGTCCACCGCACCGGAGCTGTTCCTGCTATGTCGTCCTTCGCCTCGGATCTGCTTCCCCTCCGCAGACATACAACGACGGCAACACAGCCAACAATTTGGCCATGGGTTCGTCCAAGCCTGCACCCTCCTCCAAAACATCAGTTTTCCCGGCAAAAAGAAGAAGATCAGCACGACATATGGAGGCGACCACACTGGCAATCGGAAATGGTACTCTTCTTCCCTTATTCGTGCAAATCTTACGTGTCTGCTTGCACGGTATTCATCCCATAGAAGACACTAGTTGACCGCTTCTTCTTGATACTAGATGTTCCTAGTAACTCGCGATGCACAAGGTTTCTCCTCATATACTATTTCACCTTAGCTAGAGGTCCGTCGCCCCCTGGATTTCAATTCCTGGTTAGTTGATTCCCAATTAACGAAAGCATTCCCCGGCGTAACAGGCGCTAGTCCGCCTATTACACCGGGGAAGCAACGCCTCGGTGTTTATCTTAGGGGGTGTGGGGCCTAGAGCTGCCGGCGCCCGATCTGGAGGTCGACCAGGATTAAAGGGATGGCCTGGGGGCACTGCCAAGCACGGCGGTGGTGTGAAGTCGAGGGGAGGGCGGGGCGGCGGAGGTAGGGGTCTGGGCCGGTGGTCGCTGGCGGTTCGAGAAAGATTGTCAACAGTGACTGGCGGGAGGTAGACGAAGGCCATCTGCCTGTTCCTTATAGATCGAACAGTTCATAAAAAAATCGACTGACCTATTTATTTTCAGTCGACTGTTATCTTGATAGGATCACATGTGGTGGTGTGCTGGAGGAGTCCTGCATTTCCTGTGCTCATATATTACAAAATCATACGGAGTAGAATCTAATTTTTTTTGCCATGCAATGTTGTAGAGCTATCATATGTCTCATGTCATTTATTTTTCAGCCACCTGCTATCTGCTACTTTTACAGTGCACTAGTTCTGCACACACTTCACCCATACTCTCACTATTGTGTTTTTATGCAAGGGTATTTCAGACTCCGCCTTCACAGAAGCAGAAAAGAAAAGAGAGAAGTTGCTCCAGCTTTGTACGCGGGTAGGCCAGACACGTTTCAGCACTTTAAAGGGTGCAATGTCAGCAGATGGAGATGGTAAACGTAGCTCTGGAGTTGACAATCTCGCTCCCAATGAACCACCATCCCAGGTGCCTGCTTTAACTTCGCGGTATCATATGTGGTTGCATGTTGCATAGGGTGTCTAGCTTGTATTCGAAAGGCCGAAGTCGGTCTTTATTAAGATAAGGAAAGATATTTTTTACATGAACCACCATCCTGGGAGCACCAGAAGTCAAATAGCTAGTCAGGGCACTGGTCGAGCCAGTGACAAGCCCAGCACAGACATGCATCACTTGGAAGCCAACTAAAAAGCCACGATGGTGGCGAAGCAGCCTGCCTCCCACCAGGCTCTCAGGTCCTAGATGATCATGCTCACCACTCCAGCCGGATGTCTAGCTTGTATTGCTTCCAATTTGGTTAAATTGCATCTACTTAGCTTACACACTATACCTTTGAATATGACATGCCTTCCTGTTTTTGGTACATACTAGTACATCTGTCTATTAACCATGTTCTTACATCAAACTAATGTTCTTGTGTATCCCTCATCAATCACTTATGATGAGACAGTCAGGCCAGTGGACTACTGTGAGAAAAGATCCTCATTTAAAGATTGCAGCGTCAGCCTCCCCACATGATTCTCAAGAAACAACAAGGCTAGATGAAGATAGTGAATGTAGCTCTATTGTTGATTACCGCATTTCCCCTACACTAGCATCGCAGGTGCTTGCTCTAACTTGGCAGCGTGATATGTGGTTGCATGTTGCATATGGTATATAGATTGTAATTCTTCCAATCTAGCTAAATTGCATGTGCTATTCTGCTTAGTTTATACGTTATACCTATTAATGTGACGTGCCTTCCTGTTTTTAGTACATAGTACATCTGTCTATTAAGCATGGCCTTAAATAAAACTATTGTTTTTTTTGTATCCCGCATCAATCAATATGACGAGACACCTTTAGTATATGCAGTGTGATATTAGTTGCATCTTTCATATGATTTATAGCATGCGCTGCTTCTAATTTGTTGAAATGCCATTTATGATGGGACGCTTTTAACTTGGCAGAGTCATATTGGTTGCATCTTTCATGTGGTGTCTAGCTTGCATTGCTTCTTATTTGTTGAAATGGTTTCTGCTTAGTTTACACAAACAGTTGTGAATATGCCATGCCGTCTTGTTTTTCGTATTATTCCATCCTGGTATCATGTGTTTGCCTTACATCAAAGTAGTGATTGTCAGTACCATGCACGAATGAGTTCTGAAGAGTGAATTTTATTACTTTTTCTTGTCGGTTTTACTTGACAATTCAAAATCAATAAAGCGAAAGGAAGTTAGCAAGGCAGCGGATAAAGGTGCTCCTTCCAAACTAAGGGCCTCTACAGATTCTACTCCTCCATCCCCCCAAGATGATTTCCAAGACAACACATGCATAGACACTCAACGTAGCTGTGTTGATGATGAGCATGTCCCCCCTAGTGCACCATCATAGGTGCTCCCTCTAACTTGGCACTGTTATATGTGGTTGCATGTTATGTATGATGTCTAGCTTGTATTGCTTCTAATTTTGTTGAATTCCATCTTCTTACTTTACACATTATACTTGTGAATAAGACACGTGTTCCTGTTTCTAGAACATACAATATCTGTCTATCACACCATGTTCTTACATCAAAGTACTACTGTTGTGTAACCTGCAACAATCACTTATCATAAGACACGTTTGACTTGGGAGTGTGACATAGGTTACATCTCGCATTCTTTTCTAGCTTGCACTACTTCTAATTTGTTGAAATGACACTTATGATGAGACATTTTTAACTTGGTAGAGTGATATTCGTTGCATGTTTAATATGGTGTCTAGCTTTCATTGCTTCTAATTTATTGAAATGCCTTCTCCTTAGTTTACACATCATAAGCCGTGAATATGCAATGGCACTAATGACGAGAGACCTTTAACTTGGTAGTGTGATGTTGTTTGCATCTTGCATATGATTTATTTCTTGTACTTCTTCACATTTGTTTAAACGCCATTTATGATGAGACACTGCTAACTTGGCAGAGCGATATTTGTAGCATCTTTCATATGGTGTCTACCTTCCATTGCATTACTTCTAATTTAGTGAAATGCCTTCTGCTTAGTTTACACATCATAGTTCTGGTTACCTCATGCCATCCTGTTTTTCGTACATATTACATCCTCCTATCATGTGGTTGTCTAACATCAAAGTTCAGTTCATCTGTATCACGCATCAATTTGTTCTGAAGAACTAAATTGTTATTCGTTTTTCTTGTCGGCTTGACTTAACATGGCACAGAGAAAGAGGAAGCAACACAGATTGACAGGGAACGGGAAGCGGAAGAATCCTGCAGATTCTGCTGGTACTAATGGTGCAATAGAAGGTCAAAGTCCAGTGGAAAATTGTACAAACAGGGTATCCCGTGCTACACGAGCTGCAAAACAAGCCAAACAGAAACAAATAGCTGCCACCAAACAAGCAGAGACAACCCTAGTTGTTGCAACACCTTCCACCGTACCACCAGCTGCACGATTTACTCGTTGGTCAACTCAGGTAGTAGCACGTTCCCAAGCTCCCTTGCCACCTCACACTACTTCCGAAGCACTCTTGACACAAGATGAGTTGGCAAGATCAGATGAACTTTGTGAGCTTCAACAGGAAGAAGGTAGTTGCTGGAGTCAAGTTACAGTTGCATGCTTCTTTATATGTAGTCTCACAGTTTGATGTACACTAACACTTCCTATGTTCGTTGTTGGACTAGCACCTAGGCGCAAGAGGAAACAAACATAAGGGATAATGCTCGATAGGTTAACTAAATCTAGAGGAGGAAGAATGGAGATCCATTTTGAGGCAGGTTTAAAAGGCCACGTGATGCTACAGAGTCAGCCAAGTTAGTATCAGAGGTAGCGGTTGCCGTTAGGTGTCATGTACGCATCCTCCCAACATGGATTCAGTACAGGAATGACAAAGATGAAACCCAGTTCAACACCTTCCTCGACCATTTATCTGTAAGTATGGTTATGTATGGAAACTAGTAATATCGTCTTGCTCTGTCCCAAACTTTCTAGGTTGCTGATAATGAGACTCCCATAATTTTCAACAGATGAGGTTCAAGTTGGATAGCCAAGATGATGCAACCAGACAAGCTTGCACCCATGTTTTCAAGTCTGCTCTGCGACAGTATCGGTATAACTTGAGGAAAACTCACTTTGAAGGCAAGGCTAACAGTGAACTTGCCCAACCATCTCCACTGGAAAATATATCAGATGAAGACTGGAGAGGCCTCGTTAAACACTGGTCTGATCCGAAGTATCAGATACATTATATATATGTGATCAGATCACATGTTGAAGTCCTATTTACGCATGTGCCACACAAATCTATCTTCTTGTAGGTGAACTGTTCAAAGAACAAGGCCAACCGTACGAAAGTGAAATTCCAACAGACGACAGGATCTCGTAGCTATATTGCACAGTGCGAGGCTCTTGTAATTAGCTGTTGTTTCACTCTTTTCGCTCTACCATATTATCAGATCTATATTGACTTGTTCCAAATGTAGAGGAAAGCCCGCAAGGACCAAAAAGTAACTAAACCAAATGTTGTGGAAATCTTCAAGGACTGTCACACCAGCAAGAAGAAGGGCATGACTACACCAGTCAAAGCCGCTGTTGTAAGTCCTTAATGCTCATGCCTTTTAACTACTACTTACTCTGACTCGTGCCTTGAACTGCATGGTTTGCAGCCAATGTCTATTACTCTTTTCAATGTTATACACAATTGTCTTAGCGTATCATTGCACCTTACAAGGTTTAAAAGAGAGGAGTGATGTTCCTTTGATCTTGACCTGTAATCTAGTTCCGTGCTGGACTTGCCCACACAACGTTACAATTGCCTGTTTGTCTATTCTTAGTTGTTTTGTGATATGAATGATGTCATACTATGCTTACCGTATTATAAACTTTGTCTCTTTATCCTTAGCTGTCAATACAATGTGAAGAAATAGACAATAGATTAGCCATGGTACATGGTCATATGTTTGGAACCTGGTTTTATTATGTACTTTGCAGTAAAATACAACTAATATTTTACATGGGTTCACCAGAATAAGTTCTGTATATAGACCAAAGCTATTTTGTTTGGTTTTGCTACCTCCTTAATATCTTCAGTTCTGGTACTACTAATGTAAAAACTCAACTTTTCAGCAAGCTATGGAAAAAATGGTGGAACCGCCACCTTCTGAAGGTGGCGAGGCAACTATAACCGCAATGTCAGCTCTTGATGTAGTGGGTCAGTACCTGTCCACCACTAACAGTGCCAAAAGCATGTTCCTGCGTAATACTGGGTTGGTTGTTAAGGCAATCTCGTCCAAACTGCCTCATGATCAAGATATGCAGGCTCAAAACAATGTTATATCTGCGCTCCAGACACAAGTCCATTCCCTAACAGAGACCCTTTGTGAAACAAGGACAGACATTGTTCGATGTTGTCAAGATATGCATGGTTTTGAAACCAGACTATCAGACATTTGCTATGTTGTTCAGGAGCCTAGGAGAAATGAAGGCGAAGATTATGGTGCTCCATTGGAAAATGTAACATGAAAACGTAACACGCAGGTCAAATGAACTGAGCTTCTGAACTTCTGGTGGTGCATTTATCTGCCAGACTATTTACTTTTATGCCAACCTTCCTTTTGTTCTATAGTTGTAATTTGTTTTGTTGCGATACAAAATTTGTTCTTAACGTGCAGCCACCGGCTGAAGAAAACAGCAAGCCATTTTTGTATAGTGTAGGGTGTTCCCTATATTTGCACTGGTGGCGATCTTTGTGCCCAGTGGATGTAATCTGTGCAATCGCCTTAATAGCCTAGCGTTAGTTTCGGGCTTATTTATTTCCTAGTCTTCTTTTTCCCTGGTTTGCTAGTGGCTGCAACAACCATTGGCCATGTACGGACCGTGGTAACCTTGACCCTGCTACGGGCCGTAGGATCCATGGGCCTCCTACGGGCCGTAGGATCCATGGGCCTCCTATGGGACGTCGATAAATGGGCCTCCAATAGGGCCGTAGAACCGGTGGGCATCGGGCCGTCGGATAAATGGGTCAACATGGGCCGTAAACAGGCGTAATTGGTATCGGCCCAGCACAGTAACAGGCCGTTTACAGGTCGGAGGACAGCAAAGGCTTAATTCTGTCATAGGCATAACAGGTCGTTAATGGGCCAGAATATAGGACGGGCTGGAAACGGCGCAATGGGTTAACAGGCCAGAAATGGGCCGACTCTTGCCACAGGCCGAATTTGGCCCATTAGGGGAACAGGCCAGTAACGGGCCGGAAGTAATCGAGGGTCGTAAAGGAGCCCAAGAACGTATGGGCCGTCAGTAGGCCGAAAGCTAACACGGGCTGGAAACGGCCCATGTGAATCATGGGCCGTTAACGGGTACATAGAAATTTACTGTTCATTATGGGCTAGAGTCACCGTGGGCCTCTAAAGGGCCTAAAGATATGAAGGCCTCATATGGGCCATACATGGGCCGAAAGTGAAACGGGCTGGTGTTATATTCGACGGCTGATACGTCTCCAACGTATCTATAATTTTGTGAAGTATTCATGCTATTATATTATCCATCTTTGATGTTTAATGGGCTTTACTATGCACTTTTATATTATTTTTGGGACTAACTTATTAACCCAGAGCCCAGTGCCAGTTTCTGTTTTTCTCCTTGTTTCAGTGTTTCGCAGAAAAGGAATATCAAACGGAGTCCAAACGGAATGAAACCTTCGGGAGAGTTATTTTTGGAACGGAAGCAATCCAGAAGACTTGGAGTGTACGTAAGGGAAGCAACGAGGAAGGCACGAGGAAGGGGGGCGCGCCCACCCCCCTGGGCGCGCCCTCCACCCTCGTGGGCCCCTCGTGGCTCCCCTGACCGACTTCTTTCACCTATATATATCCATATACCCTAAAACCATCGGGGAACAGAATAGATCGGGAGTTTCGCCGCCGCAAGCCTCTGTAGCCACCAAAAACCAATCAGGACCCTGTTCCGGCACCCTGCCAGAGGGGGATCCCTCACCGGTGGCCATCTTCATCATCCCGGCGCTCTCCATGACGAGGAGGGAGTAGTTCACCCTCGGGGCTGAGGGTATGTACCAGTAGCTATGTGTTTGATCTCTCTCTCTCTCTCTCTCTCTCTCTCTCTCGTGTTCTTGATTTGGCACGATCTTGATGTATCGCGAGCTTTGCTATTATAGTTGGATCTTATGATGTTTCTCCCCCTCTACTCTCTTGTAATGGATTGAGTTTTCCCTTTGAAGTTATCTTATTGGATTGAGTCTTTAAGGATTTGAGAACACTTCATGTATGTCTTGCATGTGCTTATCTGTGGTGACAATGGGATATTCACGTGATCTACTTGATGTATGTTTTGGTGATCAACTTGCGAGTTCCGTAACATTGTGAACTAATGCATAGGGGTTGGCACACGTTTTCGTCTTGACTCTCCGGTAGAAACTTTGGGGCACTCTTTGAAGTACTTTGTGTTGGTTGAATAGATGAATCTGAGATTGTGTGATGCATATCGTATAATCATACCCACAGATACTTGAGGTGACATTGGAGTATCTAGGTGACATTAGGGTTTTGGTTGATTTGTGTCTTAAGGTGTTATTCTAGTACAAACTCTATGATAGATCGAATGGAAAGAATAGCTTCACGTTATTTTACTACGGACTCTTGAATAGATTGATCAGAAAAAATAACTTTGAGGTGGTTTCGTACCCTACCATAATCTCTTCGTTTGTTCTCCGCTATTAGTGACTTTGGAGTGACTCTTTGTTGCATGTTGAGGGATAGCTATATGATCCAATTATGTTATTATTGTTGAGAGAACTTGCACTAGTGAAAGTATGAACCCTAGGCCTTGTTTCCTAGCATTGCAATACCGTTTACGCTCACTTTTACCACTTGCTACCTTGCTGTTTTTATATTTTCAGATTACAAAAACCTATATCTACCATCCATATTGCACTTGTATCACCATCTCTTCGCCGAACTAGTGCACCTATACAATTTACCATTGTATTGGGTGTGTTGGGGACACAAGAGACTCTTTGTTATTTGGTTGCAGGGTTGTTCGAGAGAGACCATCTTCATTCTACGCCTCCCACGGATTGATAAACCTTAGGTCATCCACTTGAGGGAAATTTGCTACTGTCCTACAAACCTCTGCACTTGGAGGCCCAACAACGTCTACAAGAAGAAGGTTGTGTAGTGGACATCAAACTCTTTTCTGGCGCCGTGGCTGGGGAGGTGAGTGCTTGAAGGTATATCTTTAGATCTTGCAATCAAATCTTTTAGTTTCTTGTTTTATCACTAGTTTAGTCGATAAAATAAAACTACAAAAAATGGAATTAAGGTTGCCTCATATGCTTCATCTTTTTAATGTCTTTCGTGAAAATGATGGGAAGGAAAATTGTGCTCAAGTACTAGAAGAAGAATTACATAGAATGCTTGGCATAAAATATGTGAATGATGAGCATGATGGCAATGTTGTTAGTATGAATTCTTTGAATACCCATGATGATAATGATATGCAAAGCCACAAGCTTGGGGAAGCTATGTTTGATGAAGATGATATTTTTTGTCCCCCAAGCTTTGATGAGCAAATTTACTATGATGAAAGCATGCCTCCTATCTATAATGATTATTGTGATGACACGTATGCTATAAAGAATAATGATAACCATGAAACTTGTCATCTTGATCTCAATTTTTAATCACATGATAGTTATTTTGTTGAGTTTGCTCCCACTATTCCGAATGAGAAGAATTCTGCTTATGTGCAGAGTAGTAAAATTTCTATGCAAGAAGATCATGAAAATAATGCTTTAGGTGCTGGTTATATTGTTGAATTCATTCATGATGCTACTGAAAATTATTATGAGGGAGGAACATATGCTTGTAGGAATTGCAATAATATCAAGTTTCCTCTCTATGTGCTTAAAGTTTTGAAGTTATGCTTGTTTTGCCTTCCTATGCTAGTTGATTATTGTTCCCATAAGTTGTTTGCTCACAAAATCCCTATGCATAAGAAGTGGGTTAGACTTAAATGTGCTAGTCATATTCTTCATGATGCTTTCTTTATGTTTCAATTCCTATGTTTTATGTGAGCATCATTGAAATCATCATGCCTAGCTAGGGGCGTTAAACGTTAGCGCTTGTTGGGAGGCAACCCAATTTTATTTTTGTTCCTTGCTTTTTGGTTCTGTTTAGTAATAAATCTTTGGTCTAGCCTCTGGTTAGATGAGGTTTTATGTTTTAATTAGTGTTTGTGCCAAGTAAGACCTATAGGATCTTCTTGGATGATAGTTGTTTGATCTTGCTGAAAATTCCAGAAAATTTCTGTTCACGAAAACTATTGTTTAAAATCACCAGAACGTGATAAAATACTGATTCCAATTGCAGAAGATCAATAATCAAATTATCTAGGTCTTCCTATTTTGGTAGATTTTTCTGAGTTCCAGAAGTTTACGTTAGTTACAGATTACTACAGACTGTTCTGTTTTTGACAGATTCTGTTTTTCGTGTGTTGTTTGCTTATTTTGATGACTCTATGGCTAGTAAAATAGTTTATAAACCATAGAGAAGTTGGAATACAGTAGAGTTAACACCAATACAAATAAAGAATGAATTCATTACAGTACCTTGAACTGGTGTTTTGTTTTCTTTCGCTAACGGAGATCACGAGATCTTCTGTTAAGTTTTGTGTTGTGAAGTTTTCAAGTTTTGGGTAAAGATTCGATGGACTATGGAATAAGGAGTGGCAAGAGCCTAAGCTTGGGGATGCCCAAGGCACCCCAAGGTAATATTCAAGGACAACCAAGAGCCTAAGCTTGGGGATGCCCCGGATGGCATCCCCTCTTTCGTCTTCGTTCATCGGTAATTTTACTTGGAGCTATATTTTTATTCATCACATGATATGTGTTTTGCTTGGAGCGTCATTTTATTTTCTTTAGCTTTGCTTGCTGTTTGAATAAAATACCAAGATCTGAAATTCTTAAATGATAGAGAGTCTTCACATAGCTACATAATTATTCAACTACTCTTTGATCTTCACTTATATCTTTTTGGAGTAGTTTGTCATTTACTCGTGTGCTTCACTTATATCCTATGAGTAAATGGTTGAATGATTTGAATGTCATAAATCTGAAATTATATATGTCTCATATGCTTATCCCATGGGGAGTAATGCCTTCACATATAAGAAGTAGAGGTGGTAAATTATTGAAGGTTAGCAAACATTGTATTGGTCACTTGAACAATTCATGAAAGAATATTGAAGGAAGAGAGATTTCACATATAAATATACTATCTTGGACATCTTCTATGATTGTGAGCCCCATTAATTATTTTCAAACCTGAGCAAATTAGTTGAAGTTGGACAAGGAAGACAACATAATGAGTTATGCTTGGGTATATTTGTATAGAAGTTATATTGTTATGGATCCTCTAACATGTGGTGCTTGCTATTTAGAATCCTTTGCTAGCCAAAATATCTGTACTAAGCGTGAATAGTGCTTGTGCATCCAAATTCCTTGAACCAAGTTTCTTCCATGAGTGTCCACCATATCTACCTATATGCGGTATTTACCTGCCGTTCTAAGTAAATTTGCATGTGCCAAACTCTAAACCTTCAAATAATAATCTGTTTTGTATGCCCGAATCGCTCATGTAGCGACTAGGGGCTGTCAGTATCTTCCATGCTAGGTGGGTTATTCTCACGATGAGTGGACTCCGCTCATCATTCATGAGAAATGGCTGGTAACTGGGATGCCCAATCCTATGATCAAAAGATCAAAAACAAATTCGCAACTAATTTAAACAAAACTCCCCTAGGAATGTTGATAGTTGGACGGCACCCGTTGTTTCGGACAAGCCATGGAGTGTGAATGTTGGTGGAGGGGGAGTAAAAACTTTACCTTTCTGCATGGGAACCTCCTATAATGTATGTAGTATGGGAGATATTGGGAACTCTTGGTCGTTATGTTGACAATGAAAGCATACCTCTCAAAATTATTTTCATCTTTGTTTTAGCTTCAAGCTCTGGCACCTCTGCAAATCCCTGCTTCCCTCTGCGAAGGGCCTATCTTTTACTTTTATGCAAGAGTCAATAGTATTCCTTCTCATTCCAACCCACTCTTTAGTTGGCAAGCATCATGTGATGGAAAGATCTAAGCATATATGGCCATTCAAATATATTTGAGCATGAATTATTATTGTTGACATTACCCTTGAGGTAAAAGGTTGGGAGGCGAAACATTAAGCCCCGATCTTTCCCTGTGTTCGATGAATACTATTTGTTCTAAAAATATGCTTTGAGTGGTAGCAATCATGGAAGACTAAATGATAGTTGAGTATGTGAAGTTTGCGGAATCAAAGCTCTGACATAGACTCTTCCTGAAAATAAGATGAATTGTAATTGTTTGATGACTAATAACACGGTTTGTTAGTTTTCAAGAAAGTTTATGATCTATACTTTAACATGTGAATAGTTTGTTACTTGATCATGAAAACTTCTATGAGTTGAGCTACTGTTGTGACATATGATGATGCTAGAAAAGGTGATTGAAATTATCATTGATCAAACTTGTGCACATGCTAGCATTCACACTTCATAAATTATTTCTTTTATCAGTTACCTACTCGAGGACGAGCAGGAATTAAGCTTGGGGATGCTGATACGTCTCCAAAGTATCTATAATTTATGAAGTATTCATGCTATTATATTATCCATCTTGGATGTTTAATGGGCTTTACTATGCACTTTTATATTATTTTTGGGACTAACTTATTAACCCAGAGCCCAGTGCCAGTTTCTGTTTTTCTCCTTGTTTCAGTGTTTCGCAGAAAAGGAATATCAAATGGAAACCAAACGGAATGAAACCTTCGGGAGAGTTATTTTTGGAACGGAAGAAATCCAGAAGACTTGGAGTGTACGTAAGGGAAGCAACGAGGAAGGCACGAGGCAGGGGGGCGCCCACCCCCTGGGCGCGCCCTCCACCCTCGTGGGCCCCTCGTGGCTCCCCTGACCGACTTCTTTCGCCTATATATATATATATATATATATATATATATATATATCCATATACCCTAAAACCATCGGGGAACAGAATAGATCGGGAGTTCCGCCGCCGCAAGCCTCTGTAGCCACCAAAAACCAATCAGGACCCTATTCCGGCACCCTGCCGGAGGGGGGATCCCTCACTGGTGGCCATCTTCATCATCCCGGCGCTCTCCAAGACGAGGAGGGAGTAGTTCACCCTCGGGGCTGAGGGTATGTACCAGTAGCTATGTGTTTGATCTCTCTCTCTCTCTCTCTCTCTCGTGTTCTTGATTTGGCACGATCTTGATGTATCGCGAGCTTTGCTATTATAGTTGGATCTTGTGATGTTTCTCCCCCTCTACTCTCTTGTAATGGATTGAGTTTTCCCTTTGAATTATCTTATCGGATTGAGTCTTTAAGGATTTGAGAACACTTGATGTATGTCTTGCATGTGCTTATCTGTGGTGACAATGGGATATTCACGTGATCTACTTGATGTATGTTTTGGTGATCAACTTGCGGGTTCGTAACATTGTGAACTTATGCATAGGGGTTGGCACACGTTTTCGTCTTGATTCTCTGTAGAAACTTTGGGGCACTCTTTGAAGTACTTTGTGTTGGTTGAATAGATGAATCTGAGATTGTGTGATGCATATCGTATAATCATACCCACGGATACTTGAGGTGACATTGGAGTATCTAGGTGATATTAGGGTTTTGGTTGATTTGTGCCTTAAGGTGTTATTCTAGTACGAACTCTATGATAGATCGAACGGAAAGAATAGCTTCATGTTATTTTACTACGGACTCTTGAATAGATCGATCAGAAAAAATAACTTTGAGGTGGTTTCGTACCCTACCATAATCTCTTCGTTTGTTCTCCGCTATTAGTGACTTTGGAGTGACTCTTTGTTGCATGTTGAAGGATAGCTATATGATCCAATTATGTTATTATTGTTGAGAGAACTTGCACTAGTGAAAGTATGAACCCTGGGCCTTGTTTCCTAGCATTGCAATACCGTTTACGCTCACTTTTACCACTTGCTACCTTGCTGTTTTTATATTTTCAGATTACAAAAACCTATATCTACCATCCATATTGCACTTGTATCACCATCTCTTCGCCGAACTAGTGCACCTATACAATTTACCATTGTATTGGGTGTGTTGGGGACACAAGAGACTCTTTGTTATTTGGTTGCAGGGTTGTTCGAGAGAGACCATCTTCATCCTATGCCTCCCACGGATTGATAAACCTTAGGTCATCCACTTGAGGGAAATTTTCTACTGTCCTACAAACCTCTGCACTTGGAGGCCCAACAACGTCTACAAGAAGAAGGTTGTGTAGTGGACATCAACGGCCCACATGACATTGTTGGGCCGATTTTGGGTAGGCCCTAATGGGCCGTGAGTTACCGGGCAACAAAATGGGCTATTTGCGAAGAGACCGTTAACATGCTTTTCATGGGCCAGCCCGCTAACTTTTGACTAAGTAAAATGGGCCGACCTTTGTAAGCTAAATGGGCCAGTGGTGGGCCGTCGCACGTGTCGACATATCATAGGCGCCTATCTGACCCACTGACGAGCTGACATGTGTTTCCTCCGGCCAATCAGAATTTTACACGTGGAAATTTCCCATTGGTCCGGGCTGTTAATGGTTTATCGGATCCAAAACCGGACCTGATACCTTAACGGCGACCCATTACGGTGGATGGCACGTGTCGGTCACCCTTGACGAAAGCACTTCTGTGACGCGCGGTTTATCGTCATGGAAGTGGAAACTTCCGTGATGATAATTTTGGTAATGTCATGGAACACTTCTACGACAGCACATGTATGACTATCTTGATTCTGTCATATAATCGTCATGGATGTACATGCATGACAGAAAACGTGACCTACTGTGACAAACACGTATCATCACGAAAGTGTCTTTTTTTTGTAGTGAGGGACAAAGTAACCTAATGCTTTCATGGACATCATCTTGTGTGAACATCACTCTATGTCTATGGATATCCTTGTTTGTTCCTTGTGGGACTAACCCGTGTAGGTATTGAAAGTGCAACTCAATGGATTGCTCCAAATGATCTACATCAACATTGAGCATCCACATCTTCAACATCTACATGAAGTCATCATCCACAAAACCCAAGGTTATTTCATCACTCTTAGGGGGGATATCACATCTAGGGGGAGCTTTACTCTAACAATTGAGCTAAAGAAACTCTAATGGTGTGAACACAATAATGCTTTATGTAAAAGTGGTAACCCCACTTGTGCTTAAATGATGAGTATGACTTATGATCAAATGTTCTTATTTGACTCCTAAGTCATTATACTCATATATAGATGACCTAGTCATTGCCAATTGCTTGATAGATGCTAGAGTGTTTGTGCATGCTTTGCCACATATTTCATTTGCCATTTTATTGTGTTAGCATGTTAATTGCATATTTTAATCATTCGAGGACATCCATTTGTTGCTTTGATTGTTTGGTTTTTATCTCTTTTGCCAAATGGATGGACAACAATGCCTAAGAACTTCCTCTAGCTATCTATGCTTTTCTCGTCTCAAACTCTATTCATGCTACATCACAAAGTTTCATCAAGTCAGATTCGAACCACTCTGTGTGAGGAGCACTCGGAGTCCCCGATTCGTCATAGACTTAAACTTCCAAAACCTCTCTGTGCATTTCAGTCTGACCGATCCATCCACTTTGGTCACACCGAGTTCACTGAGTTGATCTAGGTTTTCAATCTCGGTGCAACCGATTAGAACATTTCGGTCACACCGAGTTGCAGTAACCACTTGCAATTCTGCATCTCGGTGCCACCGAGTTGTTCCACTCGGTCACACCGACAGTGTCAGGATATATATACCGACGGGTGAGATTTTGGAAATTTCTTCAAAACCCTTCATCCCGGCATGTCCTGCTCTGCCGCCTCGGGTCTCCGGATCGTCCTCTCGTCGCCAGTGACCTCTGACCGCTGGTTTCCATCGCCGTCAACGGATTTCAACGCCGCCGTAGAGAACTCACCACCGAACTAGGGTATGAGTTCGACCCCTTGTGCATTCTTTTTACCTCCGATTCTGAGCACAAGGTCAATGCCATGTTCTTTACCATGTATGAGATCAATCTATCCAGAGAAAACCTCCATTAGATTAGGTTTGATTCGAAAATTTAGGGTTAGGTTTTCGTCGAACTCATCTCGGACTGAACGAGTTGTAGAAATTGGTCCCACCGATTTGGCCTAGGCCATCGCACTTGCACTTTTCGGTCTGACCGAAAGATGCAAATCGGTGCGACCGAGTTCAACTCTCTGTGAACCCTAGCAATCTCGGAGTCACCAAACTGTGACTCGGTATGACCGAGTTCACTAGCTTAGACTCCAAAAGTTGCTTCGATGTCACCGAGTTTAACAAATCGGTAGCTCCGTAATGCTTTCTGTGGAGAACTAAAACTAAGTTTTTGACTCATTTGTTTTGCAAAATCCCTGCACTTCGTGATTCTCATCCACTCTACCTCATCTATATCTATTCGCAGGTTCTGCTGTCAGTTTGCTTTACCAGTATGTGTGATCAGAGTGATAGCCAGAACAAGTCAGAAGAGCAAGTGAAGTTGAGTGAGGGCACTAGTCCCTCTAGCAGCTATGATGAAGGCAGCAGGAGCACTCCAAGCAATTTTCCCAAAGCAGCTGCAAGATCAAGGAAGTAGAAAACCTCAAACTCAGAGGATGAGGACTGTGTGGCTACTGAGGAGGAGGTCAGCTCCAAGAAGAAAGACCACAACTCTATGGCCAACATGTACAAGGAGATTCTAGACAAGGCATTGGAAACTCATAAGCTTGGGTCTGTTCATTACTTGTTGTCTGGATTAGCTACTATCAACACTATATTGAGGCATACATTGTTGCCCAAATCTGGAGATCACAAGATGATCAGAGGTCATTCAATCAACTTGCTGCATATATTTGACGTGCCTCAGAAATTCATAGTTATGAGCCTGATTGTTGAAACTATCAAGAGGACAGCTGCAGATCAGAAGAGATGTTGTGGGTATGCTCCACATATTCAGGTGATCATCAATTCCAAGATGGGCACATGCACTTATCTCTTGGACAAGGAGCATTTACCCTTGAGACCAGACTTTGAGGACAACACTGTTGTGATGAATGATGAAGATCCCACATCTGTGCAAGCACAAGAAAAGATAGAGAAGGCAAAAGCTGAGAAAGCTGCAAAGATGCCAAGTGTTGAAGAGGCATCTCAAGTATTTCTGAAGAGCAAACAAGATCAACTTGGATATCTGATTCAAGCAACTTTGAGGATTGAGAAGGGCTTGGCCACCCTGACTCAAAATCAGGAGAGCTTGGAGAGTATCATTGAAACAAAGTTCTATGAACTTGATCTTAAAGTGACTGAGATGCAGACAGCTGTTGAGCAACTCCAAGAAGAAGCTGAGGAGAGGAAAGGGCAGGCTACCACAGATGCCTTTTAGAGAGTACCTAGAGGTCAGAGGTCTGTTGCAGTACCCATGGCTGACAGTAGAGCTACTACATCATCACCAGCAGCTACAGCTTCAGTGCCACCTCCAGTTGCAACTCCACCAGCTCCAACAACTTCTACAGATGCATTCGTTCTTGGAGTCCTCTCAACACCACCTCCCGAAGATCAAGCCTAGAGAGTCGCATAACACTATGCATTTTCAAACTTTTTGGTAACTTGTTGCCAAAGGGGGAGAAATATATAGATCATAGGCTTCGAGAGAGAGTGTTTTTGCTTCTTGCTTCTTTTGTCTCTCTTGCTATTTGGTTGATACTCTTTTGTGTGTTTGTTTAATACTCTATGTGTGTGTGTGAGATACTTGTATGATCATGTGTTTGATCATATTCTACCTTAATGCTTATGCTTGGATGATATTATCTTTTATATCTCATATATGATCATTCACTTTTCTTGGTGATGAGTGCATGTTTTTACCTTATATCATTTTGAGCGCTCCACCAAGATGTATGTGACATGGAAGAGTAACCATTATCCTAATCGATTGTGCATTTGCATTCAAAAGAAAATTCTAAATAATGCACAAATTTAGGGGGAGCTCTTGCTTATCAGGTACTTCTCAAAACGACGATGTATTTCAATCTTATTATCATTTGTCGAAGCTTTGATCTATATGTTGTCATCAGTTACCAAAAAGGGAGAGATTGAAAGTGCAACTATCCCTGGGTGGTTTTGGTAATTCCTAACAACATATAGCTCATTGAACTAATGCTATTTCAAGATGATCATTTTAGAAAGTTCAATGATTGGCATGGCATGGATCAGGAATGTGGACCCCTCAAAATGCTAAGGACACATATTGGCTCAAGCTCAAGACTCTACATTTTCATTTTAGTGATCCAAGATCACATTGAGTCCATAGGAAAAGCCAATACTATTAAAAGGGGATGAGGTGTTGCTTAATGGATTGCTTGCTCAAAATGCTTAGTGATATGCTCCAAAGCCCCCAACCACTTTCTCATATCCACATATGTCCCAAACTAAAAGTCAAACTCGGCCCTACTGATTTGATCTATCTGGCGCCACCGAGTTCATTTGACATAGCCACTGCCAGAAACCCTAGTCACTTCGGTCTCACCGATAGGGATCTCGGTCTCACCGAGATGGGATTGCAAACTCTCTGTTTCCCTTCACAACGTTTCGGTCCAACCGAAATGAGCGATCGGTCCCACCGAGTACGCAATGCAAACCCTCTGTTTCCCTTTCATAATCTTTCGGTCTCACCAAAACGAGCGAATCGGTCCCACCGAGTTTGCCTGACCAACTCTCTGTTTGCCTATTACAAAAATTGGCCCTACCGAGTTTCTGTGATCGGTCTCACCGAGATTACCTTATGCCCTAACCCAAATGAAATTGGTCCCACCGAAAATCCTAACGTTCACATTTTGAAGTAAATCGGTCTGACTGAGTTTAATGATTCGATCCCACCGAGTTTGGTAAATTGTGTGTAACGGTTAGATTTTGTGTGGAGGCTATAAATACCACTCCACCCACTCTTCATTCATGGAGAGAGCCATCAGAACGTGCCTACACTTCCAGCATACATTTTCTGAGAAAGAACCACCTACTCATGTGTTGAGACCAAGATATTCCATTCCAACCACAAGAATCTTGATGTATAGCCTTCCCCAAGTTGCTTTCCACTCAAATCATCTTTCCACCAAATCAAAATCTGTGAGAGAGAGTTGAGTGTTGGGGAGACTATCATTTGAAGCACCAGAGCAAGGAGTTCATCATCAACATACCATCTATTACCTTTTGGAGAGTGGTGTCTCCTAGATTGGTTAGGTGTCACTTGGGAGCCTCTGACAGGATTGTGGAGTTGAAACAAGGAGTTTGTACGGGCAAGGAGATCGCCTACTTCGTGAAGATCTACCCTAGTGAGGCAAGTCCTTCGTGGGCGATGGCCATGGTGGGATATGCAAGGTTGCTTCTTCGTGGACCCTTCGTGGGTGGAGCCCTCCGTGGACTCGCGCACACTACAAAAAAAAGACACATCCGTGACATTTTGGGCCGAACAAAATTTCTGTCATACTTATGACACTTCTATGATGATAATTGTGACAAACCCCGGTATCATCATAGATGTGGTGGGCTCCTACTTCTATGACAGAAAATCATGACAGAAAAAGGGCTTTTCGTCCTGGGCGGGCCGGAGACGCAGCTGCATGACATTCTTTGGGCCATCCATGACGGAAAAAACCGTGGTAGAAGCAAGGGCGAGAAAAATATCGGGGAGTTCCGGGTTTCGATGGGTGGTCGGGGGCCGAGCGATGCGCGTTTCTCTCATATGTACGTGCGTGTGTGCGAGGCGTTGCGCTCTAACTGAACCCGAGCGAGGCGTTGGGCTCTAACTGAACCCGAGCGATTGCACTGCAGGCTACACGTTACTGAACCCGAGCGATCGATCGATGGCTGTTAACTGAACCCGGTCGAGCCATTCCTTCGCTACTACTGCTAACTGAAGCCAATCGATGCTGCCTCTGGATGAACAGTGAGCGTTGTTGGGGGTTTTGGATGAACAGTTCCCAGTGGGGGTTGGATGAACAGGAACCCGTGGTAGTAGAGGCCGTTGCCGCTGGATGAATAGTACCCCAATCGATCGAGCCGGTGGATGAACAGGACCCCGTGGAGGGCTGGATGAACATGACCCCGTGGAGGGCTGGTTGAACAGTAGCCGGTGGAGGGCTGGATGAACAGTAGCCCGTGGAGGGGTGGTTGAACAGGACCCCCGTGGAGAGGGCTGGTTGAACAGTAGCCGGTGGAGGAGCGCGCGGTGGAGGCTGGATGAACAGGAGCCCGTGGATGAACAGTCGCAGGTGGAGGCTGGAGGAGGTCGACGGTGGATGAATAGTAGACCGTGGAGGCTGGAGGAGGACCCCCGTTTCAACCGTAGCGCTCCAACACAAGTCCGTTTCCTCCGTTTTGCGGTACGCCACACTCCTCCCGATCAACATGACCCTGTTTCGACCATAGGAGGTCCGTTTCCTTTGTTTTGCGGTACGCCAGACCCCTCCCGATGAACGGGATCCCATTTCCACCGTGGCCGGTCGAGCACAAGGTCGTTTCCATCGGCTGTTCCGTCCAAGCCGGTTGGCTCCCGATGAACAGCACACGTTTCGTTGCCTCCCGATGAACACGATGCATTCGGTTGCCTCCCCATGAACATGACGACGACGCAGTTTCTCCGTTCCGACCCAGCCACAGCCATGTACACGAGCCCTGGCCGTACGTATGTGCGGGTAGGCGTTCGAGACCCCGCCCGTATGTACGTACATGGCCGTATTTACTTTCTTGCACCCTGGCCGCTGTACGTACATGTACATGCTACGTGCGCGCCTCTACTACCACACGTGCGTGCCTCTACTACCACACATGCGCGCCTCTACATCGACCAATATGTACGTACACATTCGCGACCAGAATGACATCGCTACGTACGCTTCGACCAAGTGGGTCCCGACTGTCAGGCACTTCCTTGCGTGTGAAGATGTAGCTAGTGGGTCCCAGCAGTCAAGGGGGAAACAATTTTTTTCGCGAAATACAGTGGCCCGTACGGTGGGTCCCCGCTGTCAGGTGGAGGAATAATTATTTTGCACGTAATAAGGAGGCACTTCCTTGTTGTGGCCGTGGACCCAGCTGTCAGCCTCTCCACGTACAGTACTATTCCGATGGAAGTCGTTCCTTGACCACGTTGACCACGCCGCGCTGAGAGCACCAGGGCGGTGGACGACGGCGAGGCCTAGGAAGGGGATGACGCGGAGCCAGGGAAGACGCGGCGGTGGATGCCCACGTGGAGAGGAGTACGAGGGTTCACTGGTTTGGCTGCGGTGTGAGGTTGCCGTCGCCGCAGGGCCTGGCCAGCGGTGGGAGTAGTAGGGCGGTGAGGCTTCCGCGGCAGCACAGCCGGCCACGGGAGGCAGGAGCAGGCGGTCTCGCCGGCGCTGGTTTCGGCGGCTGGTGCAAGAAGAGCAGCGATTGAAGAAGCAACAGGACCGTTCGATTCAAATCCAACGGTCACTGCTGCTAGAATCGTTTGTTGAGTAAGTTGACAAGCCCTGCGTACTCGTCAACTTAGTAGGCCCACAGGTCAGCCTGCCAACCGGTGCGCCCCAGATGTCAGTGGGAGGAATCATTTTTTTCGCGTAATAAGGAGGCAGTTGATTGCGTGTGGCCAGGCCAGCAGAGGGAGTAGGGTGGGCCGGTGAAGCCTGCGCGGCATCACAGCGGGCGACAAGAGGTGGGAGCAGGCAGTCCCGTCGGCGCTAGTTTAGGCGGCTCGAGCAGGAAGATCAGAGATTGAAGAAACACGTTGGCCGTTGGATGTACATCCAACAGTCACTGCTGCTAGAATCGTGTGTTGACTGACAAAGCCTTGCGTAAACAAGCCAACCTCGAAATCTGTGGCGTGTACAGCCCATTTGCTATTATTTTTATAATTTTTACTCATTTTCTAATTCATATGGAATTTATTGCAGCCCATTTTCCATTTTTAGAATTGCTGCCCATTTTCTGGTCAGTACCAGGGCTAAAAAATTGAACTAAATATGTGCGAAATTTTGAAAATTCGCAAATTTTTGCTGGGGAACAAAATATTCTTAATCCAAAAATTAGTAGCCATACTAAAACAAATTTAAAAATAAATTAGTAGTCATGTTAAATCCAATGAAATATAAAATATCAGTGAAGGAAAAAACAAAAAAAGAAACTGATTTCCCATTTGCTATGATGTTTTTGGAATTTTCAACCCCTTTGATATTACTTTTAACAGACACTGACCATACTCTTTGGCCAGGCCGGAATGCATCCCTCCTCGTCTTGAAAGATTTGCAGCCCAGTAAGTCGGAGAAAACAAATAGGCCTAGCTTGGGTATTCTTTAAAAAGAAATACTGGGCTACCTATTTTCCCAAAGAAAAAACTGTTAGGCTGGTCATGTTGTTAGACGGGCCGCAGAGACAGCACAACCCAGTTTATAGCCGGCTCCTCCGAATTACTACTCAAAAAAGTTGTGCAATTCTGTCATTAATTGACTATACGATAAAAATGATGTGGGTCCCAGATATCAGCAGGGTGGATTAGAGTAAAAAAACCGAGGGGTGCATCGAGTAGTAAAAGAGGCGCTTGCTTGTGTTCTGGAGTGGACCTGGTGGGTCCACACTGTCATACTCACAACTACAGTCCTCTCCCGATTCACTATGTTGACAGGGCCGGACGGCGGTGCCGCGGCGAGCGCACCAAGGCGGAGGATAAAGTGCTGTCGCCAATGTGCTGGGCTGGGTTGGACATTCTTATTGAAAAATAAAAATGGACCAGAACTATTTATGACGTTGACTATGATTTGCATGGGTCCGCTGGTTGCAGGAAGAAAATGGTGGGAGAAAGAAGACTGGTCGCTATCTTTGCCAATAATAGCGACCGAATGTAACGACACTATCATAGGAAATAATATCCTCCTGTTAAATCGTGAATTTAAAGAACTGGTGCATGAGCATTTAGCTTTATTTATTTATTTACTTATTTATATTTAGGGGAACATGAGCATGTACCTGGACCGGATTCATGTGAAAGCCTCCCTTCCAGTTAATTATGGGCTCCTCTATTGGGCCTTCATCAGTGGGCTGCATGTTATCAACAAGTGGAAAATGTGTTCCGTACCAAAAATAGTATGCGCTACGTACGGTATGGGGCACTAAAGGATCGGACCGTGCAACGACTTCCAAAACATTGTTTTTGTCATTCTAACAACACATTTATTCAACCAACAGACGAAATATACTACTGATTGTACATTGAAAACAGCAGCAGCAGCAACCAGGGCTGGGGGTGCAACAGAAGCAGTAAGCAGGCCAGAAGAGTAAAGACGCAGCTCTCTCTTCCAAACCAAACATCAGCCATCATTACAAAAGGGCTACCAAAAAAGAACAAGTGTATGCATCAAACTAAATAAAGATCCTACTACACCAAGTGTACGCATCTAACTAACTGGCTTAGTTAGACGTTACTATTTATTAAGCTGTAGAGATTGGCTGATGGCTTGAACCAGATGGGTGCATGACGGGGAAACTCCAGCCAGCAGGTCGAAGTCTGATACTTGCGACCCTCTCTCCTACTTTGGGCTGCAGAGCGTGGCGGCACATATCAGGGTATGGTGCATGCAGAGACGCATGGTATGCTGTGTACACACAATTTCGCCTGATGAACGAAACCGCGCTGCCATCATGATCCTTGTCGTCGGTTATCTCCTGGT
Source organism: Triticum aestivum (assembly GCF_018294505.1). NCBI lineage: Eukaryota > Viridiplantae > Streptophyta > Magnoliopsida > Poales > Poaceae > Triticum > Triticum aestivum. Next base: position 277,716,849 of record NC_057796.1, on the reverse strand, counting down.
TAATCGGATAATTCAGTCCGAGAAACAAAGAGCGTGTACCAAGGCTACTTACCAGCCTCTAGTCAAAAATTCCTGAAGGCCCAGAGAAGCTGGGATCCTGCTCAAAGACCTTGCAGTGACTGTGATTGTATTCCGCGAAACAACACACCCGGTACGTGCGAACGATCATCAATTGTTCGCCGTCGTCTGATCAAGCCAGGAACCACCTGCAACTGCCATGCCGCTTTTCTTTGAAAGGTTCTGGGATTAGGAAGGGTAGGGACACCAGGCGGCCTACAACATCATATCAAGTTGGAGTCAAATAAAAAGGGCTCTTAATGTAGTCAATATTAAGAACAACATGTTATGAGCATGAATATTTTTTCAGTAAATGTTGACAGTAATATAAGCAAGCCATCATGATGTCATAGGAAAGTAACACACTGCTGTAACAGCCGTTTGTAGCGATGACTGGAGTAGGCCAGCAATATGTCCAGCCATAGAAGGAGTCGGTAGCGTAAATGAAGCCCTTGTGTTCAATGGCATCAGAGAACCATGGAGGATGTATGATCCTGCGATGGACGTGCAGATTTATCCACTTACCGCAGTGACCTATCAGATAGGCGATATCGCGGTTGAAGAACGCAATTAGCCTGAAGTCTTTATAATTCGCAGATCTTGTGGGCACTTGGCAGATTACAACCTTGAGCAAATCAAACTTGGTATCATGTTGGCTACTGTAAGATTCCGAGTATTCTGGGCCGCGGTGCCAAAGTAGTGCAGTGTTAATCGAAGGAAGGGGGATCAATCGCCGGGTGTAGTGAAGGAAATATGCCCTAGAGGCAATAATAAACTATTATATATTTCCTTATATCATGATAAATGTTTATTATTCATGCTAGAATTGTATTAACCGGAAACATAATACATGTGTGAATACATAGACAAACAGAGTGTCACTAGTATGCCTCTACTTGACTAGCTCGTTAATCAAAGATGGTTATGTTTCCTAGCCATAGACATGAGTTGTCATTTGATTAACGGGATCACCTCATTAGGAGAATGACGTGATTGACATGACCCATTACGTTAGCTTAGCACCCGATCGTTTAGTGTGTTGCTATTGCTTTCTTCATGACTTATACATGTTCCTATGACTATGAGATTATGCAACTCCCGTTTACCGGAGGAACACTTTGTGTGCTACCAAACGTCACAACGTAACTGGGTGATTATAAAGGTGCTCTACAGGTGTCTCCAAAGGTACTTGTTGGGTTGGCGTATTTCGAGATTAGGATTTGTCACTCCCATTGTCGGAGAGGTATCTCTGGGCCCACTCGGTAATGCACATCACTATAAGCCTTGCAAGCATTGTGACTAATGAGTTAGTTACGGGATGATGTATTAGGAAACGAGTAAAGAGACTTGCCGGTAACGAGATTGAACTAGGTATCGAGATACCGACGATCGAATCTCGGGCAAGTAACATACCGATGACAAAGGGAACAACGTATGTTGTTATGCGGTCTGACCGATAAAGATCTTCGTAGAATATGTGGGAGCCAATATGGGCATCCAGGTCCCGCTATTGGTTATTGACCGGAGAGGTGTCTCGGTCATGTCTACATAGTTCTCGAACCCGAAGGGTCCGCACGCTTAACGTTACGATGACAGTTTTATTGAGTTTTGATGTACCGAAGGAGTTCGGAGTCCCGGATGAGATCGGGGACATGACGAGGAGTCTCGAAATGGCCGAGACGTAAAGATCGATATATTGGACGACTATATTCGGACTTCGGAAAGCTTCCGAGTGATTCGGGTATTTTTCGGAGTACCGGAGAGTTACGGGAATTCGTATTGGGCCTTAATGGGCCATACGGGAAAGGAGAGAAAGACCCCAAAGGGTGGCCGCACCCCTCCCCATGGGCTAGTCCGAATTGGACTAGGGAGGGGGGCGCCCCCTTCCTTCTTTCTCCTTCCCCCTTCCCTTCTCCTACTCCCACAAGGAAAGGAGGAGTCCTACTCCCGGTGGGAGTAGGACTCCCCCCTTTTGGCGCGCCTCTCCCTTGGCCGGCTGCCTCCTCCTTGCTCCTTTATATACGGGGGCAGGGGGGCACCCCATAGACAAAACAATTCATCCTTGAGATCTCTTAGCCGTGTGCTGTGACCCCCTCGACCAAATTACACCTCGATTATACCGTTGCGGAGCTTAGGCGAAGCCCTGCGTCGGTGGAACATCATCATCGTCACCACGCCGTCGTGCTGACGAAACTCTCCCTCAACACTCGGCTGGATCGGAGTTCGAGGGACGTCATCGAGCTGAACGTGTGTAGAACTCGGAGGTGCCGTACATTCGGTATTTGATCGGTCGGATCGTGAAGACGTACGACTACATCAACCGCGTTGTGATAACGCTTCCGCTGTCGGTCTACGAGGGTACGTGGACAACACTCTCCCCTCTCGTTGCTATGCATCACCATGATCTTGCGTGTGCGTAGGAAATTTTTTGAAATTACTACGTTCCCAACATGTAGACCTCCACAAGCATCCAGCTGCCGCGACTATCGACGAGCACCATCCAAGACGTGTTCATGCCGACCCAGTACATACCGTTAATGTAGTTGAGCGTGACAGGGATCAGATCGCAGTCAAGGGGGTTGATGCTCGCCACCCTACGATCGTTATGCTGCGTGACACGCCGTTTCTGAAGATCAGGCAGCATCAGCAAGCAAGGAGCTGGCTTAAAAAGCTTCGGCCCGAGGGCTTTGAGTAAACGGTACAGCCTCGACGAGCACGCGGCGAGCGGCATGGTACTGAGATTGTCCACACGTGAAATAATGAGCTTGATTACCTCTGTGGGGAGCGAATTCCAGCCACTCTTTCGGCGGACGCTGCTCGGTTCTTCCATTGTTAGTGCTTGGGTTTCAGACAAGGGGGGAAGGCGCCTTAGCGGGGATGGAAGATTGGATGAGATTATGTGAGGACAAAGATGGAGAAGCGAATATGTGCTGCGGGAGGTGGACAGGTGATGATGACTACATCACGCCGCTTGACTTACGAGACACATACCAGCAGCGTAGGGTCATATCGATGCCAGACAACTTGCTTGAGTGATCACAATACTGGTACTCCCTACAGTACCTACTACTATGCCCTAACTTGCTTGAGTAGAGTAGTAGTGGAGTAGGACTGGAGGAGTAGTATATTCTAATCTAAAATAGTTACAAAGTTCAATGCCCGAGCGTGGAACGACTACGAACTGCCATCGGTGCTAACTCCAATCCCCAGCAAACATTCGCTGGGAGACATGGCAGTTGCAAACGCCCGCGACGCAGTTACAGTACGTGTGTAAGGGTGGCGGTTTTGTCAAATACTGTGGCTTAAAAACAGGCCACCGTCGGATGGAAATCTGACGGTTACGTGGGATTTGCCAGGATTGAGCTCATGGCGAACAATCGCCAGATATCATCACTAAAAAAAGGTTAAAACACCCGGGGCTATAACTTGCACCGGCTGACCACTAACAATGATACTAACATAGTTGTAAAATGGTCAAAGACCGTGTTTACGTGGCATTTTTTTACAAAACACCTGTTATGATTGACCCATGCAGGAGTAATCCCATGTGTAAAAACTAATGATGTCTTGAGAATTTTATCGGAAAATGGTATGTCGACCATTTCATCGAAAAAACGATATCTCAAGAAAGATGATAGATAAGGTGAGGAGGAGTGGGGCGTGGTGGTGACTGGTGGTCGGACTGGGCGGAGGCATGGGGATGGACGGCGCCGGCAGCGGCCACCATGCCAGATTGTTCTAGAGACTTCCTTTTTTAATTGCTCAGCAATGAGGTTGTGGATAAGGATGAACGAGGCAAGGCCTTATCTGTAAATGTGGAGAGAGGTGCGGGTATCTTTTGTAAAATTGTCATTGTTTGCTTTCTATCCGTCAGATATAGATCGGACAGTCTATATTATAAGATGGCAGGCACACCATCATCACCAACTCGGTTTTTTCTCTACTCCTACTCCTATAAAAGACTCAGTTGGTGATGATGGTGTGTCTGCTATCCGCCATTTCTGACCATTAGATCTGCATCTAACGGCTGTGACGTAAGTTGTGGCCTTTTGCAACAATTCCCACTTCTCCGCTCCAGTTTACACAAAACCCCTTAGTATCTTGAAACCAACCACATTCCTCCCTTACTTCATCAAAACAGACCAAAGAATATATTTGGAGTGAAACATAAGATATTTTTAGTGATATGTATATAAAAACTAAACTGTTTTCTTTCAAATTTGTGAATATGTATTATTCTACTTTGGATCCGTTGCAACGGACGGGCTCATTGTTATAAAGGTTTATCTCTTGCATTGTCCGCAACGAACATCTAGTGTACTGGTCCGGGCCGGATGCTCGCAATGCGATGACCTGAGTTCGAATTCTGTCCTAAACTTTAGCTTTTTATTTTTTTTAATATATACTTCTTTCACTACTGTACTGGCAGTGGAACCCACAGAGTACTTAGAATACAAGATTAAGGATGGATTTGTTTCGTTTTAACTTTCTGTATGAATCTGTAGCCAGCCTGCAAGTCATGTACGTTGTACTGACAGTGGAACCCACATAGTACTTAGAATAAAAGATTAAGGATGGATTAACTTTTTATAGATGGAGAATCATACACGCAATTAACTCAAATGGATTGGACGTGACTCTATTATTCTCCAACGGCAACCGGCAAATTTCCTCCCGCGGGCCGGAGTAGGTTTCCCGGTTTGCATGCGGGTTTAATGGAGGGGTTTGATGGAGGCAAGGAGGCGTGTTCAGCCGGGCGTGCAGCGAACGGTGCAGTACTATTCGATTTGACAGCTACAACTAGTATATTATAAAAAACAAAGAAGAGTAGTAGAGATAGAGATAAGAGTAGACTAGGGAGGAGCACCATCTACTGCTTCGTGGGCTACTCCTGCGCTCCATTCGGCGGCCGCAACGTCCCCTACAGCCACTCCCTCCCGCGCTCCATTCGGCGGGTGCTGTTGAAATTTGGGGAGCGCACTCTCGCGACTGCTGGCAGCGATGACTTCTTCCCCGACCACGCCAACCTCTTCCTCAACGACATGGGCGACAACCTCAACGCCAACGGTGCTGCTCCCGTTGCACCGTATGTGTTTCTGTCCTTCCTGTTCGAAATCATGGTAGAATTCATGTTTCTAGTCTGTGTCCGAGATTCGAGCTGTTCATCTACTATGCTAGTCAACATGATTAGTTTAATCTCTATTTATAGCTGTAATGATTTATTTTGTGCTTATTCAGACTAAATCTCGTAGTAACTTGCTCATATATTCAACTGGCGCACCGTCCCCTACAGCCACTCCCGTTTCATGGACGGCCTGGTCGATGCCTCCAAGGAGCCCTTCGTCTACTGCTATGAGTGCCCGATGCCGTTTTGGGGCTCGCCGGCGGACCTCGTGTATCACCTCACGCAGGCGTCCGTCTATCACTACTGGCCCGCGGCGAAGAACATCAAGTACGATACGTGCTACCCATTCACCGTGCCGGAGTCGCTAGAGGATCACCACCGCCTGCTAGTCTCGGAGGAGGACGGCAGCGTCTTCCTCTTGATCGTGGGCACCGGTGAGGCCTGCGCAGGCCGCCGCCCCGTCTCTGTAGTGTGCGTCAGGGGCAACGCCGCTGATGCTGACACTGACATGAGGCCGATGTATGGGTGCGTGCTCACTATTACTACCCCTCGGAGGTACGTGGGCGGCGACACTGGCTACGTCAAGCTGACTAGGACTGTGCCGAGCTGGGACCTTCCCGCCGATGTGGACATGGAAGACGCATGGTATGATTTGACCCCCAACAATGTGCATGGGGACTCCAAGGAGGTTCACCTGGACATATGCATTACCAAGTTAAATGTTGATCATTAGTCTTCGCTCAATGTAATCCGCTGTCTAAGCATGTGGAGACTTCCATGCATGATCTTGCTCTATTGGAGTATCGCGCATGAATAAAAGTGTATCCATTTATGGTTTAGTCTAGAATCTTCCATGTATGAAATTTTTACTACAGTATTGGTGAAAAACTTATGATGAACCATTTCTTACATCTCCTCTGCCCCCTTCCAAGTCATCCTGATTTAATCCCTCCGTCTAGGTGTATAAGGGCATGGTTAATACTTAATAGTATAGCCAACTGTTGACTATAAGAAAGTGCCATATCATCTGTAGCCAACATGTATAACAATCGATACTCAAAAACTAATTCTTAAAGATCATTTCTTGCAAAGCACAATAAGTGTTATTTCTTCACAAGTTTTGGATGCAGGTTGAACAGTTGAACGCTTTTGTTTGCAAAAGATACTTTTTTTTATCTATTTCACCCGGATGTTTGTGAGCTCTAGAGATGAAATAATATCTGAAGAAACCTATCGATACCCGTTACACATGAGATGACCCCCACATCCTTTGTCAAAATAAACAACTCCCCGATCAATGCATTTCACTGTTCCGTGCAATGCACAGGCACCTTACTATAGATTAGTTCGACCAAAAATTGAACTAACAATATATATAGTACGATAAATGCTGATGCATGTCACCTAAAATTATATCATTGAAATCTATGTTAAACTACGAATCCAACGATATAGTTTTTGTTGACATGCACTAACATTTTGTCCGTTAAATCTTCAGTCAAATTCAATGGGGGGCTAATAAACCACGATCGATGTAGTACTAGTGTAGAGGGCGGCGCTGCAGGCGAGTCTCACCCCGCTCGTGGTGCGCAATAAAGCCGTCATATCACAAAACCGAACCACTCCCAGTAATAAGTGGCCTGGTAAAATAAACGGACAAGCAACCATCACATCCCTCCGTCTTTTTTGCATTTCATCTCTCTGCATTTACTTTCTCCGGTTCATGTCGCACAATCGATCCCTAGCTACTACTCCTAGTATCCCTAGCTACTACTCCTAGGGCCAGTTCTTTTAGCGGCTTAAAAAATAGGTCGTCTCTTCCCTGGCTTTTCCCATAAGACTAGTCACAGTGGAGAGTAACATTAAGGCCCTGTTTGGTTCATAAGTCCTAGGACTTTTTCTAGTCCCAACTAAAAAGTCCCTAGTCACTAAAAAGTCCCTCCCTGTTTGTTTCCAGGGACTAAAAAGTGCCTAGTCCCTCCCTGGAGGTTATTAAGGGCCTGTTTGGTTGGAGACTAGTGTGGCCAAGCCAAAGTGTGGCTAGCCACACAAGTATAGCAAGCCACACAAGTGTGGCTGAGAAATTGGACGCCAAACTTTGGCAAAAGTTGGCAAAAAAATAGTCTCTATGACAAGTGGGCCATAGGTGCAATAAAGTGTGGCAAGCCAAAGTGTGGCAAAAACCAAACACATGCGAATTAAACGATGGCTGCCAAATTTTGGCTTGGCAAACTGTGGCCAGGAACCAAACAACCCCTAAATGACCATGTTACCCCTAGTATACAGAAAAACAACAACCAAACAAGACCATGGGCCGGCGGGGCAATGGGTGCAGGGAGGGGCATTGTTGGAAAAGTCTCAAAAAGTCCCAAAAAAGACTCTCCTTGAGAGTCTTCTTCATTTAGTCCCAAAAAGCAACTTTTAGTCCCTAGTAGTCCCTCCTATTTGGTTAAAAAGTCTCTAAGAGGGACTTTTTCTAGTCCCCACACCAAAAAGTCCCTGGAAACAAACACCCCCTAAGGCGCCTCACTCATTTATTTGGGCCTCTAAACTACTACTAGTACCTCCGTCCTGGTTTATTCGTCACCATTGTAATTTGTGCTAAATTTTGACCAAAGATTTAACTGATAAAATGTTAGTGCATGTGACATGCCCTAACATTTCATTAGTTAAATTTATGATCAAAATTTGACACAGATTACAATGGGGACCAATAAACCAGGACGGAGGTAGTAGTTATGGGATTACTAATCTAGAAGCCTAAAATAACTGGCCCCTGGTACTCCTACTAGTAGTAGTACTCAAGTTGGAATTCCAATTGCACGGCACAACTTGTTAGGCAAAAAATTCAATACAGGGTGTAGGAAGCGGTTTGGGAATTTGCATGCCTTTACGACCAGTGAGATACTCCGTACAAAGTATGACAGAGAAATAATCATAGAGAAGGAAGCTAAAAGTAAACGATCAAACGAGCATTTTTGCATTTGTTTTGCATTGAATCGTTTCACAAGCTTGACTAGTGCTGTTTTTCTACTTTTACAAAAACCGCATCGTAATGTTAAAACGTGCATTTGCACGTACATAAGTAATAGTAGTATTCCCTTCGCCTAGGTGTATAAGTCTTCCCTCCTTCTTGGTCACGGTGCACAACCAAAGATGACTTATTCACCTGGACGGAGGGAGTAGCACAGTCTACAAGCATATATGAAGAGAGACGTGTAGTGCGATAGTATATAGGAGTAGTAAAGTTTGTGCTATATGCACGTACTTACAAAATGCGTACGGATACACAAGGTTTCCAAACTTTCCCTTTTACATACTTAATTAAGGACGCTAATAATTCCTGAACGTTCGGGATTTATCATTTGCGTCCCAAAACTAATGAGATCGCCTTACGAAACTAAATTATACTCCTACTAAAAGCCACGGCGCTCGCAGGAGCGCTTGCCGCGCGCCACGAGTGCCCTGGTGCACGGCCGTTTCCCAGCGCGCCGACACAACGCCTCTTCCTCAGCCTCGCAACTCGCGAGGTGCTGATTGGCGGCTTGCCAGCGGGTGAGCGCGATCTCACCGGTGTGGTGATCCGGCGCCAACACGTACTCCTCCTCGCTGGAAGCGTGCACCCGGTCCACGTACCGCCAAGCGTAGATGAGGCGCTTGGGCCCGACTGCACTCAGGGCTTTGGCACGGGCGTCCTCCGCCACCCTCACGGCCCTCGCACGAGCCTTCTGCCAAAGAGCCAATTGCCTGACTCTCTCGGACGCGACATAAGCCTGCCAGGCAGGTTGTCCCGCGGCGCGCTTCTCTTCCTCGGCTTTCTTCTCCGCCTCTATTTTGGCGCGCTCTGCCGGAGGCAAAGCCTCCCACAAGGCGACATCCATTTCTTTCCAAAGCTCCTCAAGGCTGGGGGACTCGGCGGGCGGCGCGGCATTCTCCTCATAGCAGGGAGCCGACGCGTCCTCTAAGTGCTGGCGAGATTGGGAACGCCGACGCGTCCACCTCGACGTGTCACGGCGAGGAGCGGAACACCAACGTGTCCTCCTCGACGCGTCGATGTGAGGAGCAGAACACCGACGTGTCCTCCTCGACTAGTGGCGGCGAGGAACGGAACGGCGACGCCTGACCGTCCGCGCGGTGCAGCGAGGGGCGCCTAGGGCTTGGGAGGGGCGATGCCATGGTGGTCGACGTGAGAGGGAGGGGGAGGAGATAGCGATGAACGTGAGCGTTCTTCCGAATGCCGTGGGAGGTGCAGTATTTATAGTGAGCAATGGCACACCTACGTAAGATATGGACTAAGCTGCACTGACTTAACTGCAGGTCTAGTTGCGTCACTGACATGTGGGCCAGACACCTGTTGGGCCCATATGTCAGTGACCCAATGCACCTGAAGCAGCGTCCTGTAAGATATGTTGCCTGATTAACATAACAGCTACGTGGGCATATTTGTTGGAGTAAATTACGGGGGAGGGAAGGGGTGGAAATATTGCTGGTCACAACGGATTGGACGAGCGCAGGGGGAGGAGAGTCATGCATGCAGATTTTTCCACACGGGGTGGAGTGGTGGGACCGCCGAAGGGAGAAGGAGAGTCAAGCAAGCATATTGTTTTCACACAAGGAGAGGAAAAGATTTGGAGACGAACGGGCTTCCTGCAGGTATGGGGAACGGTGCATAATAAGTCATCTTGCATGCCGGGCTAGGTATAGTCTCAAGTCATTAAAAACATACACGCCCCACACATGTTCATATTTCAAGGTGTGCTACCTCTTGAGCACTCTGTTGGTTTTCCCTTGAAGAGGAAAGGGTGATGCAGCAAAGTAGCGTAAGTATTTCCCTCAGTTTTTGAGAACCAAGGTATCAATCCAGTAGGAGGCCACGCTCAAGTCCCTTGTACCTACACATACAAATAAGAACCTTGCAACCAACGCGATAAAGGCGTTTTCAATCCCTTCACGGCCACTTGCAAAAGTGAGATCTGGTAGAGATGATAAGATAATATTTTTGGTATTTTTATGATAAATATTAAAAGTAAAGATTGCAAAATAAACGGTGCCAGAAATAGCTCGTTGACGGGAGATTAATATGATGGAAAATAGACCCGGGGGCCATAGGTTTCACTAGTGGCTTCTCTCAAGATAGCATAAGCATTACGGTGGGTGAACAAATTACTGTTGAGCAATTGATAGAATTGAGCATAGTTATGAGAATATCTAGGTATGATCATGTATATAGGCATCACGTCCGTGACAAGTAGACCGACTCCTGCCTGCATCTACTACTATTACTCCACACATCGACCGCTATCCAGCATGCATCTAGAGTATTAAGTTCATAGTAACAGAGTAACGCTTTAAGCAAGATGACATGATGTAGAGGGATAAACTCATGCAATATGATATGAACCCCATCTTTTTATCCTCGATGGCAACAATACAATACGTGTCGTTTCCCCTACTGTCACTGGGATCAAGCACCGCAAGATTGAACCTAAAGCTAAGCCGCACTTCTCCCATTGCAAGAAAGGTCAATCTAGTAGGCCAAACCAAACTAATAATTCGAAGATACTTGCAAAGATAACCAATCATACATAAAAGAATTCAGAGAAGATTCAAATATTGTTCATAGATAATCTTGATCATAAACCCACAATTCATCGGATCTCGACAAACACACCGCAAAAGAAGATTACATCGAATATATCTCCAAGAGAAACGAGGATAACTTTCTATTGAGTTCCAAAGAGAGAGAAGAAGCCATCTAGCTAATAACTATGGACCCGAAGGTCTGAGGTAAACTACTCACACATCATCGGAGAGGCTATGGTGTTGATGCAGAAGCCCTCCGTGATCAATGCCCCCTCCGGCGGAGCACCGGAAAAGGCCCCAAGATGGGATCTCACGGGTACAGAAGGTTGCGGCAGTGGAAATAGGGTTTTAGCTCCTCTGCTGATGGTTTGGGGGTATGTAGGTATATATAGGAGGAAGAAGTAGGTGAGTGAGCCACGAGGGGCCCACGAGGGTGAAAGGCGCGCCCCCTGCCTCGTGGCTTCCTCGTTGGATGCTTGACGTCCATTCCAAGTCCTCTGGATCACGTTTGTTCCAAAAATCACGTTCCCAAAGGTTTCATTCTGTTTGATATTCTTTTTCTGCGAAACACTGAAATAGGCAAAAAAACAACAATTTGGGCTGGGCCTCCATTAATAGGTTAGTCCCGAAAATAATATAAAAGTGTATAAAGCCCATTAAACATCCAAAACAAAATATATAATAGCATGGAACAATAAAAAATTATAGATACGTTGGAGACGTATCAAGCATCCCCAAGCTTAATGCCTGCTCGTCCTCGAGTAGGTAAATGATAAAAACAGAATTTTTGATGTGGAATGCTACTTAGCATAATTCTCAATGTAATTCTTTTTATTGTGGCATGAATATTTAGATCCGAAAGATTCAAGATAAAAGTTTAATGTTGACATAAAAACAATAATACTTCAAAGATGCTAACCAAGCAATTATGTCTTATCAAAATAACATAGCCAAAGAAAGCTCATCCCTACAAAATCATATAGTTAGGCCATGTTTCAACTTTGTCACACAAAACGTTCTCATCATGCATAACCCCGATGACAAGCCGAGCAATTGGTTCATACTTTTTGACGCGCTTCAGCCTTTTCAACCCTTACGCAATACATGAGCGTAAGCCATGGATATAGCACTATGGGTGAAATAAAGTATAATGATGGGGGTTATGTGAGAAGACAAAAAGGTAGAAGGTCTCACATTGACGCGGCTAATCAATAGGCTATGGAGATGCCCATCAATTGATGTCAATGAGAGGAGTAGGGATTGCCATGCAACGGATGCACTAGAGCTATATATATGAAAGCTCAACTAAAGAAACTAAGTGGGTGTGCATCCAACTCGCTTGCTCACGAAGACCTAGGGCATTTTGAGGAAGCCCATCATTCATCATTGGAATATACAAGCCAAGTTCTATAATGAAAAATTCCCACTAGTATATGAAAGTGATAACATAGGAGACTCTCTATCATGAAGATCACGGTGCTACTTTGAAGCACAAGTGTGGAAAAAGGATAGTAACATTGTCCCTTCTCTCTTTTTCTCTCATATTTTTTTTTCTTTTTCTTGGGCCTTCTCTTTTTTTTTCTTTGGCCTCTTTTTTTAGTCCGGAATCTCATCCCGACTTGTGGGGGAATCATAGTCTCCATCATCCTTTCCTCACATGGGACAATGCTCTAATAATGATGATCATCACACTTTTTATTACCTACAACTCAAGAATTACAACTCAACACTTAGACAAAACATGACTCTATGTGAATGCCTCCGGCGGTGTACCGGGATATGCAATGAATCAAGAGTGACATGTATAAAAAATTATGGAAGGTGGCTTTGCCACAAATACGATGTCAACTACATGATCATGCAAAGCAATATGACAATGATGGAGCATGTCATAATAAACGAAACGGTGGAAAGTTGCATGGCAATATATCTCAGAATGGCTATGGAAATGCCATCACAGGTAGGTATGGTGGCTGTTTTGAGGAAGATATAAGGAGGTTTATGTGTGATAGAGCGTATCATATCACGGGGTTTGGATGCACGGGCGAAGTTTGCACCAACTCCCAAGGCGAGCAAGGGCAATGCACGGTACCGTAGAGGCTAGAAAATTGTGGAAGGTTGAGAGTGCGTATAATCCATGGACTCACATTAGTCATAAAGAACTCATATACTTATTGCAAAAGTTTATTAGACCTCGAAGCAAAGTACTACTACGCATGCCCCTCGAGGGATAGATTGGTAGGAAAAGACCATCGCTCGTCCCCGACCGCCACTCATAAGGAAAGCAATAAAAGAACACCTTGTGTGTCAAAATTGTCACACAACTTTTACCATACGTGCATGCTACGGGACTTGCCAAACTTAACACAAGTATTTCTCAATTTCACAATTACTCAACTAGCACACTCTAATATTACCACCTTTATATCTCAAAACACTTATCAAGTATCAAACTTCTCATGATATTCAATGAACTCAATACGGAAGTTTTTATTATACTCATCTTGGATGCCTATCACACTCGGGTTAATTTCACACTTAAAGCAAATTACCATGCTGTTTAAGACTCTCAAAATAATATAAGTGAAGCATGAGAGATCAATAATTTCTATAAAATAAAACCACCACCGTGCTCTAAAAGATATAAGTGAAGCACTAGAGCAAAAACTATATAGCTCAAAAGATATAAGTGAAGCACATAGAGTATTCTAACAATTTCCGAATCATGTGTGTCTCTCTCAAGAGGTGTGTACAGCAAGGATGATTGTGTTAAACTAAAAAGCAAGGACTCAAATCATACAAGACGCTCCAAGCAAAACACGTATCATGTGGTGAATAAAAGTATAGCCCCAAGTAAAGTTACCGATTGACGAAGACGAAAGAGGGGATGCCTTCCGGGGCATCCCCAAGCTTAGGCTTTTGGTTGTCCTTGAATTTTACCTTGGGGTTCCTTGGGAATCCCCAATCTTAGGCTCTTGCCAATCCTTGTTCCATAATCCATCAAATCTTTACCCAAAACTTGAAAACTTCACAACACAAAACTTAACAGAAAATCTCGTGAGCTCCGTTAGCGAAAGAAAACAAAACACCACTTCAAGGTACTGTAATGAAATCATTCTTTATTTATATTGGTGTTAAACCTACTGTATTCCAACTTCTCTATGGTTTATAAACTCTTTTACTAGCCATAGATTCATCAAAATAAGCAAACAACACACGAAAAACAGAATCTGTCAAAAACAGAACAGTCTGTAGTAATCTGTAACTAACACAAACTTATGGAACTCCAAAAAATTTACCAAAATAGTAAGACCTAGATAATTTGTTTATTGATCTACTGCAATTGGAATCAGTATTTTATCACGTTCTGGTGATTTTTAACAATTGTTTTCGTGAACAGAAATTTTCTGGAATTTTCAGCAAGATCAAATAACTATCATCCAAAGAAGATCCTATAGGTTTAACTTGGCACAAACACTAATTAAAACATAAAAACACATCTAACCAGAGGCTAGATCAAAGATTTATTACTAAACAGAAATAAAAAGCAATAAAATAAAATAAAATTGGGTTGCCTCCTAACAAGCGCTATCGTTTAACGCCCCTAGCTATGCATAAAAGCAAGGATAGATCTAGGTATTGCCATCTTTGGTATTTATCTTTTTAGTGGAGTTATGCTCGAATCCGGGGGTTCCTTATGTTTCCCTTCATACTCGGAAATTCTTAGATCTAGAGCATCCAATCGTTTGTTGCAAAGTGTAATCAAGGTATTCATGCGATTAAGATTTCCTCCAACATTTTTAAGAGGTTGAAGGGACTTTTGCAATTCGCATAGTTTTTCTAAGATTTGGGTTCTCTCTTGAGTAAGAGTTGATCCCTTTTGTGGGGGAAGTATTCCTACTATCCCCTCTATAAGTTCATAAGCAAAGCTTGGATCAGTTTCAATAAAATTCCCTTTGGCGGCAAAATCAAGGAGTTGTCTATGGGATAAGGTTAGCCCAACATGAAAATTGCGAAGTAAAACCTTGAAATCTCCCTCTATAGTGCAACCACGATAGGATTCTATCATCCTATACCAAGCATCTTTTAGGTTTTCTCCTTGTTTTTGTTTGAAGTGAAGAACTTCGAACTCGGGAGACAAAGGAGTAGATAAAGGACTAGCTATAACGACGAAGCGAGCGAAAAAGAGGTGAACGGAAAAGAGAGGGCGAATTAAACGGCAAGGGTGAAGTGGGGGAGAGGAAAACGAGAGGAAAATGGCAAATAATGTAATGCGAGGGATAAGAGTTTGTGATGGGTACTTGGTATGTCTTGACTTGTGCGTAGACTCACCGGCAACGGCGCCAGAAATCCTTCTTGCTACCTCTTGAGCACTGTGTTGGTTTTCCCTTGAAGAGGAAAGGGTGATGCAGCAAAGTAGCGTAAGTATTTCCCTCAGTTTTTGAGAACCAAGGTATCAATCCAGTAGGAGGCCACGCTCAAGTCTCTTGTACCTACACACACAAATAAGAACCTTGCAACCAACGCGATAAAGGGGTTGTCAATCCCTTCACGGCCACTTGCAAAAGTGAGATCTGATAGAGATGATAAGATAATATTTTTGGTATTTTTATGATAAAGATTAAAAGTAAAGATTGCAAAATAAACGGTGCCAGAAATAGCTCGTTGACGGGAGATTAATATGATGGACCCGGGGGCCATAGGTTTCACTAGTGGCTTCTCTCAAGATAGCATAAGTATTACGGTGGGTGAACAAATTACTGTTGAGCAATTGATAGAATTAAGCATAGTTATGAGAATATCTAGGTATGATCATGTATATAGGCATCACGCCCGTGACAACTAGACCGACTCTTGCCTGCATCTACTACTATTACTCCACACATCGACCGCTATCCAGCATGCATCTAGAGTATTAAGTTCATAGGAACAGAGTAACGCTTTAAGCAAGATGACATGATGTAGAGGGATAAACTCATGCAATATGATATAACCCCCATCTTTTTATCCTCGATGGCAACAATACAATACG
This sequence comes from Triticum aestivum, assembly GCF_018294505.1. NCBI lineage: Eukaryota > Viridiplantae > Streptophyta > Magnoliopsida > Poales > Poaceae > Triticum > Triticum aestivum. The sequence continues at coordinate 277,701,052 of NC_057796.1, read as the reverse complement.
TGTCGTTTCCCCTACTGTCACTGGGATCGAGCACCGCAAGATTGAACCCAAAGCTAAGGACTTCTCCCATTGCAAGAAAGATCAATCTAGTAGGCCAAACCAAACTGATAATTCGAAGAGACTTGCAAAGATAACCAATCATACATAAAAGAATTCAGAGAAGATTCAAATATTGTTCATAGATAATCTTGATCATAAACCCACAATTCATCGGATCTCGACAAACACACCGCAAAAGAAGATTACATCGAATAGATCTCCAAGAGAAACAAGGAGAACTTTGTATTGAGATCCAAAGAGAGAGAAGAAGCCATCTAGCTAATAACTATGGACCCGAAGGTCTGAGGTAAACTATTCGCACATCATCGGAGAGGCTATGGTGTTGATGTAGAAGCCCTCCGTGATCAATGCCCCCTCCAGCGGAGCGCCGGAAAAGGCCCCAAGATGGGATCTCACGGGTACAGATGGTTGCAGCGGTGGAAATAGGGAGGTAGTAGTACTCTAATATCTAACCTTGTTGTGATGACTAGATAGGACATGGCACACACCTAGAAGGGAGTAGTCTGCATTGTGCATTTAAGTTTTGTCTGAAGTCAATGTACCTCTACTTTAACCAAACTTATAGAAAAATGTATCAACATTCACAATGTCAAATCAATATTTTTATACTCATTATGAAACGTAGTTCTTATACTCATTATAATCACTATTGTAGATATTGATATTTTTAGTATAAATTTGGTCAAACACTTTGAAAACGGTTGACGGAAGTAAAAAGGACTAGAGGGAGTATGATGCATGCAGACTAGGCAAAAAATTGCTCATTTATAACCGGTCGAAGTCTCAAAGGGCGCAACCGTGCGAGGGAGGCGAAGGTCGTGGGAGGCACGACGGTTGACGGAATTAAGTGAAGTTACATCCACGCACCGGCATGGCGTGCGAACAGGCAGAAGCTATACCCTTAGGCCTACGATATGGGTCTAGTAGACATGACATCTAGTGGGTCCCGCATAGTACTCGAGAACTCTTTGGGGGCTTGCAACCGTTTATCCACCGGGCAAGCCAACAACCCCACGTCGTTCGCACGCCCTACTCATCCCCGTCTCTATTACTACCTTGCAACAGTTCGCTCCCAGTCGTCCCGTCCTTTCACATTACACCAGTTCAACTTCTCCTAACCCTCGTCCAAAATCCATGGCCTCTCAAATCTCCATGGTCACCACTGAGTACCAGGTTAGAGCCATCACCGGCGATGAGTTCATCGTCATATACACACATCGATCCGCGACGGTGAAAGCATGCCTTGCTCGCTTCCTACGCATGTTCAACAGTTCAAAGGATGAGTGGGTCACTGGGCTAGATGTTGAGTACACCACAGTCCTGGAAAGAGACAAGATTCTAAAGGAGGCAGAGAAGAAGAAGCCCGCCGTGATCCAGGTTTGCGTACATAATGTGTGCTTGGTCTACCACATATGCCATGCCGACGTTGAGTGCCAAGATTTTAAGAACTTCCTCAAGGATGAAAGAGTGAAATTCGTTACTGTAGACTTTAGGAATGACAGGGATGTCCTGGGTCGGATAGGCCTCGTTGTAGGCTAGCCCTTCGATCTCCAAAAGGCAAGCCTGGTGTCCTCCTCTTAGCCTTCAATGCTAACCCTGGTAGCAGCCATGATTGATCCCTCATACGCTAAACTGAAGAAACCTCACCACGAGTTTCATCATGCATGGGAGTCGAAGACATTAGATGAAGATATCATCCTGTACGCAGCAATGGATGCCTACCTTTGTTTAAATATCTACAAGGGTTGGATGAAGAAGCAGAGCCCAGTGTTCGGTTCAAGCAAAGAAGCGTCGGCGAAGAGGAAGAGGGACGAGGACGAAGTCGAGGACGTGGACTCGGACTCAGACTCCGAGTAAGGTGGCAGTGCCATCGCTCATGCTGGTTCTACTGCAGTGTCAAGCGGACTAGTTGCTTAGTTTTATTTCAGGGGTGTGTTGTGCTAAGCTCCCAGCAGAACTATGTTTATGTACTTTCTCGTTATTTGAACTTTATGTTCTTTCTCGTTATTTGAACTCTTTAGTATGTACAATAGTACTAGTACTATGTCTCACTACTGTTCTTCTTGCAGTTGGTACTACTGCTCGTATCTTCGTGTTCCTATTGTACTTAATAGGTTCGTACTAGTAGTATAATTTGGGTCAGTCGATTTGTGAAAGAAGTTCGACGGAGCAAAGGAAGAAGATGGCAGAGAAGCTACCCCAGTATCTATATTAGGGTGGCAGGGTACCCATGATCTATCTTATGAGTGTTGGGTGTGGAATGCAGTTCGCTGGAAAAAATGGATCGTGCCCGAGGTTAAACAGATGGCGGGGGTGGGGGGAGCATGGCGGTGGCAGGCGGTTCAGGGGAGGGCGGGGCGGCGGCGGCAGGCGGTTAGGCGTGTGCGGGCTGAGAAGATGAACAGTGCATCAATTTCGGAGGTTGACGAAGCTCTTCTAGCCATCCATGTTGCATCCAACGGCTCACAAGAGTCGACTGACCCAAATTGCTCCTTCAGATTGCAGGATCCACGTGGCATTCAAGGTCTCGAAGGAAGATTCCGCGTCCGCACCCGGTTTGTGGGCTCGGCGCGGGTGCGACAGGCTTCCGCCGCGACAGCCACCATGAGCGCCTCCTCCGCGCGGGTGGATACGACAATGACACGCTAGTTCCTCCTCGCCGGCGTGCTGGAGCACGCGCTCCTCCTCCTCCTTGTACGCTGCGTGCATAGACGCGGCTCCACCAGCTGCTCGCGTGGTTGGCAGTGCGGCGGCATCGCGAGGAGGGACTGCAGACGACATGAGCGGGTGAGCCTTCGGCTTCATGGCATAGGGATGGCGGCGACATGGCGGTGATGGGCAAGAAATTGTTGGCCGGAGCAGGCGGGTGCCGACATGCGCAACGGCGGCGGCATATTGATGAGTGTGCGTATGGGAGCTTAGTTTAGTTTTATATAGGGTTGGTCAAACTTAAAAGAAAACCGTACTAGTACACGTAAACATTAGACTGAGGCAGCGCTTATATTAGTTACCACATCCACGATATGGAATCCTATGCAAGCGCGTGAACCGCAGCCGCGCGGTCGATCAAACGGTGCGTCATCGTGTCGCGCTCGAAGGACATCCACCGAACCTTTTTGTGTGTGTGAAAACAATCCCCGAATATTACTCAACTTTTTTTCTGGAAAAGTTCTTGACGCTACAATATTTCCATATATTTCAATTTAGCTCCAGTTCGTGTTTATTTGGATTTGGACGTTTTAGGTGCGCCCTAGTTTTTTTTAATACTGATTTTGTGTGTGTGACTGCGAGAGAACGTGTGTATGTGTCCATATGTGTGTTGTGGCGGAAGGGCAATGTGGAGACGGTGTGCGTGTGATAGAGACATAGAGAGGTGTGAATGTGTAAATGATCATGCATGAGTGAGACATAGACAGATGCCGATACGTTGTGTATACATGAGAGAACGGTCTTCTATTTTACTTGTGTGTGTGTGAGAGAGAGAGAGAGGGGGGAGCATCCGTAACACAACAACCATCTCTCTCGATTCGTCCGTCCCTCGCACGATCGCATGTAACACATGCATCAACGCACACATTTTGACAGCCTCACCCGGCCCCTGCCCACCTCAAGGTCCGCACATCGCTCTCTATCTCGCACGCACAATCTCTTCGTGAAAACCCTATTTAGCATGTAGCTTTCCGTCACATACACACACATTTCTCTCCATAGGTTTGATTTCTCTCAATATCTGACACACACACACACCGCACAAACACCCCCTCCCCCGAGCACACAATTCATCCCCATCCAAGGTTATATGGCGACCACTCTCGCTTGTGCTTCTCTGCACCCCAGCATGCACAACACCTCAATCTTCAAAGAGGGCATCGAGGAGATCAAAGACGGCGACCACACTGCACTAGAGAATGCAGGGCCATTTGGAAGCAGGATGATGTGACGACGGCCGACTGACTCCTTCTCCCCCTCTCCCTCCCATACAAAATTACCAATCCCTCTCTCCCCCGCACAAAATGATCAATCCCTCAACCCACGAGATCCTTCCCCTCTCGTCCATGTTTTTCCAGCTCTCTCATCAAACATGTTGTCTCTTCTCCTTCCACGTGTACAGAATCCCGATGCACACGCATCTCACGTATATTACATGTCTCCATCTTTCTCACAGACCTAACTTCTTCCTCTCTCTTTCTCTCTCTATCTCTCTCTGTGTCTCGTTAGGTTTGTCTCCTACTCTCTCGTCCACATACATACAATCTTTCCCGCCCTATCTGCTTCATCTTTGCAAGCTCTCTCTACACGTTTCATTCCCACATTGGGATGTGTTGAAAATGTTGCTTTTATAATGGATGCTGTAGAGTTATGGTTGGTTTTGTTGCATCCTACAAAGTAATAACTATGAAATGCATTTAGATTCTCATTTGACTGGGATTATGTGAGTTTGAGCATATTGTGAAGTACTATAGACCCCGTATACATCTTGGAAATCAACAATGATTGCAACTATTGAATTGTATAGAACATTACATTCGAAGTCAGTAGCCTAATATATTTATTTCAGAATTACAACAAATGATTAATTCAGTACAAACTAAGAAAACAAATGTGTACTCCCTCCATTTTTATTTAAGTCTGCCTATTAGCATTGGTCAAAGTCAAGTTTTGTAAACTCTCAGAAAGTTTATAACAAAAATATTAACATATACAATACAGTAAAAAAATAAATACCATTAGATTCATTATTGAATGTACTTTCACATCATACATATTTGTTATGGTAAATGTTTATATTTTTCTATAAACTTGGTCAAACTTTAGGAAGTTTGACTTCGGTGGTAAATGTTAATATTTTTCTATAAACTTGGTCAAACTTTAGGAAGTTTGACTTTGGTCAAACCTAATATGCAAAGTTAATAAAAACGGAGGGAGTACTAGTAGTTACTAGTACTACTCGCTAGTTGCTTAGCCCAATCACCCAGCACGCCACACGGGGAGTTCAGTGTCACAAAATTTTGAGGTCAGCGGGAAAATCTCCCGCGACCCTGATTCGAGCAGTGCGAAGTTACCATCATAGCCTTCGGAACAGGCCTACGGATGACGCTTTGTAGGGGGCTGTTCTCATAACTTCAGGTTCACCCTACCCAGCTAACCCCACCCCGGCACCCAGAGTAGTACACTTGAATACCCCCTATTTTCTATACCACCGCCAAATAGACTTCTCCACGGCACCGCAGCCTTCGTGCTCCTCCCCTTCTACATCGGCGCACTCGTCCACCACAACGCATCTGCCTCATCAACGACCTCATACGCCGCACTAGAGTCGGTCCACCGTCGTCGTCGTACACGGAGCCTCTTCCCCAGCACCGTCTTCCACGGTCTCGCATCTGCTTCCCGGAAGCCGACGCCAAGCGCAGAAGCATCACCGTCGTGGAAAATGAACTGACTCCCGTTGCCGACCATGATGCAGAGAGGCTGCCGCGACCATCGTTCTCTGGTAATGTGTGCATTGAATCACTTAGAAGTACATGTGCAGTTCCAATTTTGTTCATACCTACCCTTCAAATTTCATGGTTGCTATTGTTCCCATAAAAGTAATTGGTTATAGCCTCCATTGTCCAACAGAATATCAGCTTCTAATTGTGTGTCGCTCCTGTATCGCGCTGTGCTTGGGTAGGTTCTCCATCTGCAACCAGTAGTGTGGCAAATGATGAAAAAACATTTAGAACTAGCAAGATGCCCATGCGTTGCACGCATCAAGATGCATTTGTATGAGTAGTTTATCTTGTGGGAGAAATGGATGAACGAGGGAAGGCCTTATTTGCAAATCTGGAGAGGGGTGTGGGTAACTTTCTGCAAAATTGCCATAGTTTCCTTCCTATCCATCGGATATAAATCGGACGGCCTATATTGCAGGATGGCAGGCACACCATCATCACCAACTCTGTTTTTTAAAAGAAAAAAACTAACAAGATGCCCATGCATTGCACGGAACATCAAGATGCATTTGTATGAGTAGTTTATCTTGTGTGAGAAAAGGATGAACGAGGGAAGGCCTTATTTGCAAATGTGAAGAGGGGTGTGGGTATCTTTTTGCAAAATTGCCATAGTTTCCTTCCTATCCGCCGGATATAAATCAGACGACCTATATTGCAGGATGGCAGGCACACCATCATCACCAACTCTGTTTTTTATAAGAGTAGAGAAAAAAAGAGTAGAGAGTAGAGAAGTAGAGATAAATATTAAATATAAAATAAATATAACAGTAGAGAAGAGAGTAGAGATAGCAGGGACATCGGGAAAGGATCGCGCACGCGCGAGAAAAATTGGCCGGGTGCGCGGCGTCCGGCGCGCTTTATAAAATCCAACGCCCTCCCACCGCTCTGTGCCTTGCCACCGCTCTCTCCCCGCTCTTTCTCGCCTCGCTGCCGCGTCGCCGGGAAACTTGGGGATACCGCGGCGTCCGCGCTCCCCCCTCCGGCGGCTTCTCCGCCGAGACCCGGTTCCGCGGGATGCGCCTCGGCCTCGGCAATTTCGACACCACCAACGAGGCCGCCCCCGCGTATGACGCCGCGGCGTGGCGCCTCTGGTGGCCTCATAGAACATTGAACTTCCCCAACGTGCCGACGCGGGAGCGGGCGCAGGAGCTTGCGCCTCTGTCGCGGCTTATCACCGACGAGGATCGTCGCGACAACCGGAGGCGGGAGCACCGTCTCGGCATCGCCGAGATGGACGAGGAAGCCATGGTGCTGTGGTGCCAACGCTTCCCGCAGGACATCATCACCGAGCGTGAGTTCTACGCGCAAAGGAGGGCGGAGAGGGAGAAGAGGAGGGCGGAGCGAGCCGCCTATCGTGAGGACAAGCGTACGCGAAAAGCGGATGCTCAATTCAACATGAGGCTAGGAGCAGCGTCGCCCTGGGAATCCGACGATGATCGGTATCTTCACACCTACATTGAGACGTCAAAGGAGGACATCACCAAGGAGGAGTCGGACGACGAGGAGTAGTTGAACTATCAATTTTTTATCTATCTATGCTATATCTATGCTGAGAACTATCCTCTACTCTCTATCTCTACTTCTCGATATTAGCACTGTAAACGCTTTCTTAAAGCGCCGCGCGTTGCGCTTCTGTTGGAGATGCTCTAACATGGCAGACGAGTGCTTTAATGTTGCCCACAAGATGCGTGAGCATTACTAGTAGTATATTTTTCTTGCCATGTTGAGATTTTAAGACCACGAGTACGAACATGCAGAGGAGCAATGAAGACCAAACCGGGATATTGGGGACATCCTCAAGGAGCGTGGCAAGTTAAAGAGGAGCTGCACCGAACCTGTAAAACGAGCTTTGGTAAGTAACACCCTTTTAATTACTTTCGTTTAGCCTCGTGTTCTTCGATGTGTATATGTTGTAGTTTCTGTTTCTCTTAGCCTCGTGTTCTTGGATGTGTAATAAGAAGAGTCTTAATTGTCTTAATGCTTTCGTTTTTAGCTTGATGTAGGAAGTGGGTGTTCTCACCTTGTAGTCTGTTTTTATATTTTTCCTTTTGAATTCACTTCTGCGAGTCCTGTTTATCTGGCTTCTACTAAATGGATCTGGGTTGCTCTGAGTATTGATCTAAAAAAGAAGTAACTTCATGTCAGGATGCAGTTCCTCCGAGGAGGGAAGTATGGTCAACCTCGAGATCATGTTTCCAAAATGAGGCTGGATTACTCACAAGGTGCCAGTTCCCTAATGATGCTGGATTAGACACAAGGTGCAAAATCCGAGATGATGCTGGATTACACACAAGCCAGGTGGAGTCGTCAGTTGTTCGTGTCCTCGTGGCTCTAGTAAAGGCTGAAAGAAAGCATGCAGCAGCCCTTGAGAATGTAGCTGAGTTCCTGAAGAAGCGAAAAGAGCAATCAGATGCTCTCTTCACCCAAGCCAAAGAAGAGATGGAAGAAGCCAGAAATAAGCTAGCAGAGGCAGACCAGGCTAGGCGTCTCCTGCTATCTAAAACTGTTGTCAATACAAAATTTCCTTCATAATAGCTAGGTTCAAATGTTTATCCAGTCAGCATGCCTGTTGTGATGTCCGTGCATCTACTGATGTGGCACAAAATATTTTTTTCGGGTCATGTAATAATAGCAATTACTTTCCAAACAATAACAGACGAAGCATTGGACATGGTATAGTTCACACGCAAGCCCGACATTCCAAGTTCAACTTCCACATGAAACTCATGTTCACATATATCTGCACATTCATAGATAATGTCCACAACCATGATTCAATTCAAAGCCAAAAAAATGTGAGGAGACTTATAAATAAAGAAAAACCTCTAGTTCCTGCTACCACATCGAGCACAACAAGTCAAGACCGTGCATAATTAATTATATTTTGGTCATTTTTTGTGTTCTAAAATGCCGGCTGGCTTGCGGAAGGACGTGTTGCTGGCACATGCACGGATTCAATGGAGGCAGGCAGGGCAGTCTGAAGCCGGTTGCATGCGGCGAGGAGGCGTGTTCAGCCGGGCCTGCAGCGAGTGGGGCCCTCTTGGCCAGCGCACCGGTTCAATGCCTGCGCTATGAGAGGCCGCTTTCGTGTTAGAGAAATCACTCCCTCCAGTCCTTTTTTGTTTGGGCATAACAAAATTTCGTTTTCCATTCACATTTTACAAGTAAAATTCATGGACAAACTTTGACCCAAACTACGATGGGGACTAGTAAACTGGAACTGAGGTAGTAGTTTTTTTTATCAAAGAAGGGTTTCCCCCTTCTGATTTTCATTACTGAAAACCAACATCTAAACCATAGTATTTGCCCTAGAACTACCAGGTTCAACATCTTGCAACATAAACCCATACAACCATACGCCAAGGAGGTAGTAGTTATGAATTCCATTTTCGCTCCATACCAATAGTTCTAAAAATTACTTAGTACTTATAACGCACCGTTGAATATCGGAACTCTTACCCCGCTAAAAAAATGATATTTTAAACGTGGCTACTCGATCTGTGGCAACTGGCGAGCCACCGCCTCCAGGTCGTTCACCTGTGGCCCCGACCATCAACTCCTACGGATCAAATTATCACGCGAGCTGACTATTCCTACAAAGGTGCGCTCCACCACGTAGCCGGTACCCGCGCACGCAGCAATCGTGCACCTAGGGTTTTAGGGTTTATTTGTTAACGGTGCCTTTACGTAACTCTCATGTGTGCGAGACAGCGAGAGACTGACTGCGTGCGTGCGCCTCTTCTCTTCGTATATGTACTCCAGCGTTTGTCTGGTGTCCAAAAAATTATACAGTGGTAATAACTACTCCCTCCGTTCCATAATGTAGTGCCTATAGATTTTTTGAAAAGTCAAACCTCACAAACTTTGACCAAGTTTGTGGAGAAAAATATTTACATCTAGAGTGCGAAACATATATCACTAGATTCATCATATGATGTAGTTTCGCATTATATAATTTTGCTATTGTAGATATAAATATTTTTCTCTACAAACTTGGTCAAAGTTTGACTTCTTAAAAAAATCTATAGGCACTACATTGTGGAACGATGCGTTGCCACACGATCAAAGTTGATTAATACATATTCATCGATTTGATAAAAAAAAGTCTAGTTTTGAAATAGGTATATCACTAAAAATATGTTATGTTTCACTCAAAATATATTCCTTTGGCGGTTTTGATGAGATAAGGGAGGAATGTTGTTGGTTTCAAGATTCGAGAAGTGGTATATGTCTAATTTCTACTCTTACTAGCAAGATGCCCGTGCGTTGCACGGAACATCAAGATCTTGTGGGAGAAAGGGATGAACGATGGAAGGCCTTATCTGCAAATGTGGAGAGGAGTGCGGGTAAATTGCCATAGTTTCCTCCTATCCGTTAGATATAGATCGGACGGCCTATATTGCAGGATGGCAGGCACACCATCATCACCGACTATGCTTTTTATAAGAGTAGAGATAAAAACAGAGTTGGTGATGATGGTGTGCCTGCCATCCTGCAATATAGGCCGTCCGATTTATATCTGGAGGATAGGAAGGAAACTATGGCAATTTTGCAAAAAGATACCCACACCCCTCTCCACATTTGCAAATAAGGCCTTCCCTTGTTCATCCTTTTCTCCCACAAGATAAACTACTCATACAAATGCATCTTGATGTTCCGTGCAACGCATGGGCATCTTGCTAGTTGTTGCAAAAAGCCCATGTGTGTGAGAGACAGGAGGAGGACGGAGTGCATGTGTGACAAAGACACAAAGAGTGTGTGTGAGAGAGGTATCAGCTTAAAATGAGGCGATAGTGTGTGTGTGCACGATCGAGAGGGCGTGTCTCAAGAAGGGAAGAAAAAACTACATAGATACAAGGAGCGCGAGAGAGACATGTATGCGATAGTGGAAGCACGAGTGTGCGGCTGTATAAACCTATCTAGAGGCTAGTCGATAAATGTTTGTGAGAGAAATACGAGTCGGGGTGCGAAAGCGAGAGTTTTGTGTGTGTGAGAGAGAGACGGTAGTCGGGAAGGGGAGTGGAAGCAGGAGTTGTGTGAGAGAGAGAGGGGGGAGTTTGTCTGATCGGTAAACAAATGAATAATGTCAGTTTTATAACTAGGATGGAGACGAAAAGGAGACCGCAACAAATGTTGTGTCTACAGGAGAGAGTAATTTTAGTGGTATGAGTCATATCTAGAGACATATAGGGTCTGTGAGAGAACTCCATAGAGAGAAAGACAAAGTGAAAGATGAGTGAGACTGTGTGTGGCGGTGAAAAAGAAAGCTTAGGTACCTAGTGATACCAGAGAATGGTAAATACGTGAGAGATAATGAAAACCGTGTAATGTATAACGATAGGGAGAGTGTGACACTTCTCAAGGGAGACGTCGAGAGACCATGTTTGCGAAGATAGGAGAAACATGAAGTGAGCGTGCGGGTGAGCTGGAGAAAAGAGAGTGATAGCTACATGAAGGAGCATGCATGCGAGAGAGGTGGGCGTGAAAGGAGTCAACATAAAAGGGATTCAAATATTTGAATTCGAGATGATGATACATGTAATTCATACTCGAACCAAAATTGATCTATCAAACATGCATACTCATATGAATTCACGCGCATCTATGTTATTTAATATGTAGATATTACTGATCCATACATTTTAGTAGAACATAATTTGGTTTAAATTTTTTGAATTCAACCTTATGATTTTGAGATCATTGTATTTGTAAATCATATTATACATATAAAGGAGCAGAATTCTTTGTTGTGCTTTTGAAAGTATATATAAAAAAATGATGTATATAGAATTTTATTCCAATCGAAAATGGATCCTGTCTGAACAAAAATAGAATACAAACTGGATTTGAATTGAGTTGGCATGGTAAACATGCACTCTTGCTCTGCAAAAATTTGAACGAAGCGGGGAAAGTTGCAGTAACCGCCCGAAACCAAAATCCGCGAGATGGAAATTACTGCCTATCCCTGCCACGCAAAGCCTATCGGCTCGATTTCTATAGGTTTCGATAGGGGTAGGTTTGTAATTTCACTCAAACGTGACATAACCGCCTCCCCGGATTCATACACGGTGGGCGCCAAAACACAGTGTCTCCTCGGCCGAAATCGACTCCCTCCCCGATTCATACACAGTGGGCGCCAAAAACTAACTCTCGTCGGCAAATATTCGGTGTATGCGAGATTACTGTCCTATCCCCAACCGACTAATATTGCTGTTGTGGGAATATTACTACTGGGTATAAACCGGCCAAGAGAGGCCGGATTATCCCCATAATGAGTTATTTATATTTGAAGCCCATGAAGACAAGGAGTGTGGCGCTTTACGAAGGCCCAGGTCCCAAAGGCGGATTAGGGCCTGTAGACATAAACCGCCATATGATATGTAACTTGTGTTGTAAGATAAGAAAGGGTAGAAACTGAGCTGGACACGTTTATGAGCCGGCCTCGGGATTCTGTAAACCGCCGGGTGTCAACCTGTGTACATAAAGGGACAACCCGGCGGCGGTTTAGGCACAAAAAACAACAACTCGAGAGCCAGGCATAGCAGATTCGCTCCCTGGTCATCGAAACCCTAGCAATTCCACAACAATTGGATTAGGCTTTTACCTTCACCGCAAGGGGCCGAACCAGTATAAACTCCCTACGTCCTTTGTCCGCTTTAACCCCTTTAAGCTAACCCATCGCGATGGCTCCACGACTAAGTCCTTTCACTAGGACATTTGCCTTGACAAAACCAGGATAGTTGGCGCCCACCATGGGGCTATCGCACGATGGTTTCGAGTTCTTAGAGGGCAGCTTCGAAGGGCTTAAGGGATACGCTGTGGGTCGGATGACCAAGAGTCGTCGCGGCAAGCTCTACATCGACAACACAGGCTGGGGCCCCGAGGCCGGCTCAATCGAGTACGGATACTGGGTCCCCTTCGGCAGTATTCGCGTCTTCATTGGCAAGATTGGCGAGCCGGGCCCTGAGCCGGACATCTGCACCGACATCGTCGAAACGGCTCAGTGTGCGAGATCTACCCGGGCGCAGCCCGCCATGAAGCGTGCCTTCGTGGGAGTCATCCACAGAGCGGAATCTGAGGATAGATCGGCATCTGGTGGTGAAACCGTTGTTTACTCTGATGACGAGTCATCTACTGGAGAGACCGAGTCATTGTACCAGCTGCAAGATGGCCGGTTTGGGGGCTGTTCCGATGGCGACAGTATTCCGGACCCCTCCGATCCACCGAGCCGGGTTGCGATCTTCATGGCCGGTACACAGCCTGCGCAACACTCCTCGACTGCAGCGGCAATGGTTTCCGGATCAGCAGCGGTGACAGCAGCCGGGGCAGGAGGCCCTGCGCGACCGGCGGCTCAGGTTTTATCTGACTTGTTTGAGGCTTTGGCAGCGCTGCTGGCGGAAGTTAACCCGGCGAATCAGGGTGAGCATAACGCGGAAATCGCGAAGGTGAAGGATCAGATAACTCAAGCCAAGGCAGACCTGGCAGCTGAGGATACCAGGATGGCTGCAGAACGGGCTGAGTTGGAGGCGCAGGCTTACCGGCTTATGTTAGATCAGTGCGCGTCAAATGATGTCATGAGGAGAAGATACCAATCTCACCTGCCTCCGATTTATGAGGCAAGGAATCTCTTTAACACGCCAGGAGCAGGAACCAGTAATGAGCCAGTGGTAAACCGGGTAGAGGCACCTGGAATGGGGGCGCCGGTTCAGCCACGCCCGATGGATCCGCCCCGTCAGAACAATGTCCTGCCACAGCACGTCCCAACACCACCAGGTCATTACTCTAACCCATTGGATAACATTGTTGCCGCCGCTTCATGATTGGCAGCTCTCCCGATCGAAGGCGAGTCCCCAGTAGCGGCCGAGACACGACGGGCTAGAGAGCTCCTTCAGACAGCCTTGACTCAGCAGCAGGCTTATTCATACAGCCGCGAGAGGATTCATTCCACTCCCCGCCCAAGCCGAAGTTACATCAGGCATATGGACGAACCGGCCGTGTCGAGCAGTGCGCGGAATCATAATCCGCCTCGTGGCCATACCTGGGCGGGTGGCGGTGTTGATGCTCAGGAAGTGGTGGATCGTGCTAGGGCACGTCGAGAGGCCGAGTTAGCGGCGCAGTACGCGGCCTGTCGGCTTACTCCGGTTCGTCCAACAACTTCGGTGGAACCAGGGGTTACCTCCAGTTCTTTGGGGGTGCCGTGTCTCGTCCCGACACTACGCAATGTACGGCTGCCCAAGGATTTCAAGGGCCCACGTAAGGTGTCGAATTACACTGCCGATTTATCCCCCAAGTCATGGGTCGAAAGCTATGAGATGGCAATGGAGATGCTGGATGTGGATGATGCGGCATGTGCTAAATATTTCACCATGATGTTGGAGGGAACAGCTTGTACATGGTTGAAAAACCTGCCAGCTAACTCCATTGGGTCATGGGCCGAGTTAAGGGCCCGGTTTATCTAGAATTTCAAGGACACGTGCAAGCAGCCCATGTCAATTGTGGACTTAGCTGCCTGTGTCCAGGAGGAAGGAGAATCAACAACCCATTGGGTGCGCCGGGTTTCAGAAATTTTGCATTCATCTGACCGCATCAACGCTGATACAGCAGTTTTAACGTTGGAAGGCAATTGCCGGTTTGCACCTCTGAAGTTAAAGTTGGGACGGCTCAAACGTCACCGCAATGACATGGGAACGCTTATGGCAGCTCTGGTGAAGTATGCCGACTCTGATAGTACCAAGGACCCTGAGTCTGACAAGACAGGAAAGGGAAAGAAGAGTGGCAGCACCAAAGGGCAGCAGCATAACCCGGCGGGTCATGGAAACAGCGGTAAACGTAAAGCGGATATGTGACACCCAAAATTTTATTTGGTTTTTTCAAACTTTTATTTAAAATTGAGGGAGGTTATTTAAATTTTTCTTCTGAAGAACTCTCCCTCTCAAAATATTTTTTTATATGGCAAGTGTTTAGTTTTGGATTCACCCAAGACTTGATTTTGGTCTTGGAGGTTTTTTTTTATTTGGACTCAAAACCAAATGCCTTTCACTTGGGAAAATTTCTTTTGAAAAATCTTTTAAATAGCCCTATGGCATTTTGAGTGATCTCCTCCCCTTTTCAAAAATCCCTCTTGCCATGACATGAGTGGAAATCCCCTCACCTAAGCCTTTCCCCATCTTTGGATCATGATACACTTCAAATCCAGCAGTTTGAACCTCCCCATAAATTTTTCTTCCATTTATTTCTTATCAAAAATATTTCTGCCCTCTACTTTGGCTATTGGAGATTTACAAAGGAGCTACCATTTCTACTTTGAGTTTTGCCTCCAAACCAATTCCCCTAGCTAGTCCTTTGAACCCTCAACCAGGATCCATGAAGATCCACTGGTCTCCAGTTCAAATATTTCAAATTGTACTTGCTGCAAGTTTGGACCTTATTTGCCAAATTTGATGAAATTCATTTGAATTCTCCTCCTAAAAATCTGAGAAAATTCAGGCTGCCTCTGGGTGCATTGAGAGGTCACCTCACCAAGTCCCAGCTCCAGAAAAAAATTTCTTCATGCCAAATCATTTCATCGAACACCTACTGGACACTGTTGCTGTCATGTTCAGTTAATTCAGATAAACAGTTTCAAAACTACTGTCGTTTTCTTCAGAACCCGACGTCGATCTCGCCAGTGCCGCGGTGGCGCCTTGCTCCCTGTCCCCTCCTTCTTATCCCTGCGCCGCACGTTCTCCTGGAGGCTTGCGGGCGTCGGCGACGAGCAGGAGGAGGTGCGCCGCCCCGTGAGCGACGGCAGCGGCGGCTTTGCGGCTGCCAGAGAGAGGCGCAGCGTGGACGGCACCGCCCAGCGCCGCCCAAGCCACCGGAGGCCGCCGCGTGGCCACCCACTCGCCCGTGCGCGCTGACACCCTCGTCGTGAACTACTAGGCGTGGAGCGCGCTCTCTGCCGCCGCCGTGCCCATACGGCCGCCCCGTCGAGGACCGGCGCTATTACGCCAAGCCCGACCAAGGTTAGCGGGGGAACGGCACCAGTGAACCTCCCTGATGCTGCCTAGCCACTTAAACCCACTTCCGAACCACCACCTCGCCGTAATCGCTCACCGAAGATTTCCCGTTCACAGCCACCCCCTCGGATCGCCTATAAATAGAGGCCCCGAGCTCGAACTCGAACCCACACCACCTCTGCACTCCACCAATACCACGCCAAGCCACTGGAAGAGCCCCGAGGGAGCCTTCTTCCCCAACTCCGGCCGCCTCGACCCGCCATGGGACCCAGCTCGATTCGCTCCCGTGCGTGCACCCCTACCCCTCAACTCTTGCCAGTAGCCTTCTAGTGCATCCACTCTGCTGACCCGCGCTTCAATTTGGAGTTTGCAGCACCCACCGGAGTTCTCCACCATCACCCGAGCCACCGTCCGCCGGAGAAAGTGTCGCCGTCGACGTGGTGCTCTCCGACGGCCAAGTCCACCACCCACCGACGCGGAAGAGCACACTAAACCTCTTGGTACCCTCCGATCTCCCTATCTCGCCGCGGTTCGACGCCGGCGACCACCGCAGCCTTCGGGCGCCGGCGAGCTCCGTTGACCGTTTTCAAACCTGACGTGTGGACCCCTCCCCCCGTCAGCCTCTCTTATTTTTTCCCCTCAAACCGTTTTCTGTTGGCGCCTTCGGGCAAATACGTTTTCTCTTTGGGCTGGCGCATTTCTTTCCGAACCGTTTTCTGTTTTCTCTGTTAAGTCCCTGGATCTTTTATGTTTCATCACAGATTAGCCCCTGGACTAAAACCCTTATAACTTTTTAATAAAAGATGATTTTTGAGTGATTCTTTTTCTGTCAGTCTTGTAGTTCTGTCTAGTTTTTTATAGTATTTATTTGGAAAAAATTTGGAACAAACTTTATGCACGCGATGATTTTCACGTTAGTGTACGTTTTCGCTGTACCGTAGGTTCAGGAAGAGGTGACGGAGCCGCGAACTTCGCCGAGCTAGACTCCGACTTCTTCGAACCAGGCAAGCATGTTTGAACCTTTGATATGATAGGTGTTTTGCATGTTTGCTTGAATGGTTTGTGCATGGCATATGAGCATCGGTGAATATCTCGTTGCATGTAAGGCAACTATCCGTGTGTTTCCGAAGTTACTGTGATCTCTGATGAGAGATGGCCTAGTCATGTGGTGACATGAAAGGCAGTAAGGTGGTATTGTTGTAGCATGCCAGCCTTACGACATCCGATAAACTCCGACGTTAACGTGGACTGACTCACGTTATCGTTCTTCCCCTTCCGTGCTGCCATATGTTTTCTGCCAAGAATACGGTCTAGTAAGTTGTTAACCTCTTTCCATGTACACACCAAATAGAGGGGCCGGGATGAGGGTTCCATGGCCCTGGATTAAAGCCATTCATCCGGTCAGGGGGCATGGGTGTTTCCGGTTGGGACCGAGAGGGGGGCACCCCTTAGAGCGCGCGTATATAAATTTGATCCCATGCTACGCGAGGTTGTAGCCTCCCCGTCTCAAGGTTTTTCTTGAACGTCGCCGAGGGTGATTCCTGGCTTCGGAATGTTGAATGGGTGTGTACTGGTTAGATGTGTTTCTCCTAAAACACTGTAAACGGAACTAGTCCTTGTGACTACTGAAATCCGTTGGCTGTGGTTAAAGTACAAACTCTGCAGAGTCAAATCCTTCCGAGTCATCGTATCCATGGTCAAGGACCGTGGCCAGTATATCTATATCTATGTCAGTCCCCGTGGTAAATCCCCGGTGAACAAGCTTGAGTAGTGTATCCGTTGAATTGTTATTCCTGTGGATGGACTAACCCTGTTGTTTATCTCATACTTGATGCTTCCCTTGAAATGAAATGAACTCATAAACTACTGGAATATTAAGTTGTGAAATATAAGCCCTTTATGTGATGTCGCTCCGACGTCTGACTGTGGCGCTCTTGTCATTTACTTTCAATACAAGCCCTTTATGTGATGTCGCTTCAGACGTCTGACTGTGGCATGCACTGTTATTTATTCTTTCAATATAAGCCCTTTATGTGATGTCACTACAGACGTCCGACTGTGGCATGCACTGTTATTTAATTCTTTGAATATAAGCCCTTTATGTGATGTCGCTTCAGACGTCCGACTGTGGCATGCACTGTTATTTATTCTTTCAATATAAGCCCTTTATGTGATGTCGCTCAGACGTCCGACTGTGGCACGCACTGTCATTTACATTTTATTATAAGCCCTTTATGTGGTGTCGCCTTGACGCCCGACTGTGGCATTGTTATTCTTTTTGTATCCCTTCGAGGAGTCATTCAGACACTCGATTGGCCCTCAGTATTACTTTGGGATTTCGGGAGGACTGCCGCCCGACTTCTCTTTTATTTCCCATGCATTATTATCTCAATATCTGAGTGCGCTTGTTAATCTGTTCATATGCATCATGTTCACATTTGTTATATCTTATGTCCGAACTGTCTTGCAAGTACTTTCATAGTACTCACCTGGCTTGTTGATTTGGCCAGATGTTGACGAAGGCGATCTCATGGATGAAGAGTTTGATAGTGAGTCCGACGCCTAGAGGAGTCCCAGTCAGTCCCGTGCAATCCTGGATATTGGTCACTTGTATTATATACGCTTCCGCCACCCACAATAAGTATCCTCGAGCCTCACTCCGACGCTCGAAGAGCTGTTAGTTATCAGGAGTCATGTCACCCACCTCGCTGTGATATTTCCACCATCGCTTTTATCGTAAGTTAGTAGTTATGCCACCCTTTCCGCCGTTATGTTTTATCGGCATGCTTGCAATAAATTTTTGAGCAGTCTCCGCTCAACCTTGTATTATATTCAGTACTCCTGGTATTTTCTTCTGTGATCAAGATTTTGTGTACCAGTGAGAAGGATTCTTCTCTGCTGGTCCGTAAAAGGGATCGTTTTCTCAATAAATATTTTTATTGGAAAACCGGTCGTGACAGGATAACAGTTTAGATTTTGTGGCTAATACCAACGCGCAGGATAATGGCCAGCGTCATAAGGATAAGGGGACCATCACAGTACATGGAAGCCGTAAGATCGCTTTGGAATGTGAAGAAGGTGATGTGGCTTATGCTGAGTCAGTTTGTGCAACTGAGGAGTTGAAGTTCTACAAGGACAATGTTGATCCGGCAGATATGACTTCTTTGAAAAAGCCAACTACAGAGCATGATCCGGCCTTGAAGTTTAAATCGGCTGATGAGACTAAGCTAGTTGATTTCGTTCCTAGCGATTCATCCAAGCAGTTTAGCATCAGTGCTAACTTGGATCCGAAATAGGAAAGCGCGCTCATCGAGTTCATTCGTGAGAACCGGGATATCTTTGCATGGAAACCTTCTGACATGCCAGGTGTACCGAGGGAACTCGCTGAGCACACTCTTAATGCTGATCCCAAGTTTAAACCGGTCAAGCAGTTTCTCCGCCGCTTCAATGAAGAAAGGCGCAAGGCTATTGGTGAGGAGGTAGCCAGGCTCTTAGCGGCTGGGTTTATCATTGAAGTATTTCATCCTGAGTGGTTGGCTAATCCAGTGCTAGTACTTAAGAAGAACGACACTTGGCATATGTGTGTGGATTACACAGATTTGAACAAGGCTTGTCCAGCAGATCCTTTTGCTCTCCGTCGTATTGATCAGATCATTGATGCTACAGCGGGTTGTGAGCGTTTGAGTTTTCTGGATGCATATTCTGGTTACCATCAGATCAAAATGGCAGTTAAGGACCAGGAGAAGACAGCTTTCATAACTCCCTTTGGAGCCTTCTGCTATGTGTCTATGCCTTTTGGGCTCAAGAGTGCCCAGGCGAATTATCAGCGCTGTGTGCAGAATCGTCTTCATAATCAGATCGGCCGCAATGTTCATGCTTATGTGGATGATATTGTGGTGAAATCTAGAAAGGAGGAGACATTGATAGATGACTTGAAAGAGACCTTTGATAACCTCCGAGTTTATAAAATGATGCTTAATCCGGCCAAGTGTGTCTTTGGTGTACCGGCAGGCACGCTCTTGGGCTTTCTGGTGTCTAACAGGGGCATTGAAGCTAATCCGGAGAAAATCAAGGCTATAAATTCTTTGGCTAAACCGAAGTGTATAAATGATGTTCAATGCCTGGCAGGCCGGATTGCAGCCTTGAGCCGGTTTATCAGTCGCCTTGGGGAGAAGGCTATCCCTTTATATCAGATGCCGAAGAAGACGGATGACTTCGTCTGGAGTGATGCCGCCAATGAAGCGTTTGAGGACCTGAAGCGGCAGCTAGCCGAGCCGCCTGTCCTTGCTGCTCCCGTTGATAAAGAGCCCTTGTTGTTATATGTGGCTGCTAATGCCCGGGCTGTTAGCGTGGCTATTGTGGTGGAGCGCAAGGAGGCCGGAAAGGAGTATCCGGTTCAACGGCCGATTTATTATATCAGTGAGGTACTTATTGAGTCCAAGCAGAGGTACCCACATTGGCAGAAGCTGGTGTATGGAGTTTTTATGGCGAGCCGGAAGCTTAAGCAATATTTCCATGGTCATCCCATCACTGTGGTCAGTTCTGCTCCTTTGGGGGATATAATCCAGAACAGAGAAGCAACTGGCCGGGTTGCCAACTGGGCCATTGAGCTTGGACCTCATGGGTTAAAATATATGCCTCGGACGGCAATCAAGTCCCAAGCGTTGGTGGATTTCATCAGTGACTGGACAGAGTTGCAGGCGCCAGAAGAGAAGCCGGATCATACTTATTGGACTATTCATTTTGATGGGTCCAGGCAATTGGAGGGCTCGGGGGCTGGAGTCGTGTTAACTTCCCCACGAGGTGATAAGTTTTGTTATGTTCTCTGTTTACTGTTCCCTTGCACTAACAATGCAGCTGAATATGAGGCTTTACTCCACGGTCTTCGGATGGCTAAGGAGATGAATTTAAGCCGGGTTAAGTGCTTCGGTGACTCGGACCTGGTGGCTCAACAAGTGGCTGGTACTTGGGATTCCAAGGACCCGCTCATGGCGGCATATCGTCGAGAGGTGGATATTGTTGCTGGTCACTTCAAAGGTTATCAGGTTGACCATGTGGACCGGCGAAAGAACGAAGCGGCGGACACTTTAAGTCGTTTGGGTTCCCAACGTAAACCGGTCCCACCCAATGTTTTTCTGGATGTGCTACATAATCCGCCGGTCAAGCTCTCCGAAGGCTCAGCTGGTGGCGGCTCTTCATGTCATCCCGGATTGGACGGTCCCATATTTGGCATATATGAACCGGGGCGAGTTACCGGAGGATGAAACTTCGGCCAGGCACATAATCCGGCGGTCCAAGTCAATTACTATTGTCAATGGAGAATTACATCATTGCAGTGTGACGGGGGCGTTTCAGCGTTGTGTATCTCCTGAAGAAGGCCGTGAGATTTTGCGGGAGATCCACGAAGGAGATTGTGGTCACCACGCCGGTTCAAAGTCTCTGGTGGCCAAGGCTTTTCGTCACGGTTTCTATTGGCTGACGGCTCATGCCGATGCTGAGGACTTGGTAAAAAAATGTGATGGCTGTCAAAAATTCTCACGGCGTGCTCATGTACCGACTCAAGAGTTGAGGATGATTCCGATCACTTGGCCGTTTGCGACTTGGGGGCTGGATATGGTTGGGCCCTTTAAGAGATCTAAGGATAAGAAGACCCACCTTCTGGTGGCGGTTGATTAATTATAATCCGGCGTTTATTAACCCGGTCTGGTTTCGACTATAAGTCGCCAGTATTATATATGGTTAATCCGGTGTTTATCACAACCCGGTACGGTTTTATCAGAAACCGGCACAATATGGAAGGAGTTATCAGTACTCAAGATTGGGATTATCACCCTTATTACAATAAAGTTGGCCAACCAACGATGTGATTCAATGTCACAGGTATCATCTATTTCATATTTGATTATTTTTACATACAACCTTGGTTATAAACCCTGGTTGTATATTTGGGCATCATGACCCATCCGGCGGTAAACCGCCAGGACACTTTCAACTTCTTGTATGCAGGAACAACTTGAATAAACCGCTATGGATTATGAACATAATATATCCTAAGCATGGCGGATTAACAGTGTCAGGCAAAATAAATATGCACGATGGCATAGCAGACCAAGTGTTTGAACTAGCCTATTACAAGGCGCTTTAATGCCCAAAAGGATAATTGTTTTCAACAAGTGTTGCAGTGCGCAGACGGTTAAACCGGCCTCTGGATCATGACTCATCACCAGGCTGACTTGATGGCTGCGGATCACCTTGCGCCGGTTCATCCTCCTCCTCTCTACCCAGCGGCTGGAAGTCAATGGTTGCCCAATCGATCCTAGTTAGGGCTTGGAATACAGCTTCATTGCTTATAAGTGTGGACGGTTCAACGTCAGGGGCATAGGTATGCTTACGGATTGGCGGGATAAGATTTTGAGCATCCGGAGTTGGTGCAGCAACCCGTTTGTTGTTAACGTCATAAATCGCATGATAGTATGACACATCAGTTTCTTCAGCCAATTGGCAAGCCAGTGGACGCACTTCTTTGGTTATGGCTCGGAGGGCATCATTGTCAAAATCTGATCCGTCTTCCTTTAAGCTTGGATACCCTTTACCCACATCCACCGGATCAAGATCAGGCACCCATGCTTTAGCCCGGGTTAGGGCGGTCACAGCACCTGCCCTTGCAGCCGATCTTTTTAACTCTTCAACCCAGGCAGGCAGCATTGACAACCGTTCTAAGGTTTCCTTGATTAAGGTTGGGGGCGGCTTGTTGTGAGAAGCAGCGCATATGATCCGTTGCGCGCCCGTATATAATTGTTCTATCAGAGTATAGGCAGCCTTCAATTTCTTCCGCATGTCAGCACCCAGATGGGTAATGCGAGTTCCTGCATCATTACGAGCATCAGTAAACCGGAAGCTGATAAGTTAATATATGTTGAAAACCTAAAGTGAGGATAGTTACCAAACATAGTAGTGGTCATAGCATTTATCTGTCGCTTCAAGCCGTTCAGTTCTTCGGTCACCGGTTTAAGGGCTGCTTCTGCATCCTCAGCCCTTTTCTGCAAAGTGGATTTCTCTATATCCCAATCCGCCCGCTCCTTCTTAAAATTTTCCTTCAGCTTCTCCATGGCTGCTAAGGCACTGGTCAGCTCATCTTTGGCTTTGGAGGTTTCTGCTTGCTGGGACTTGATGTTTTCTTGAAGATCAGCGGTTTGGGCTTCTTTTTTGCTCAGCTCAGCCTATAAGAGACAGACATATCATGAGTTGACAATACATATTTGAAGTACCAAGCACATAACAAGTTATACACTTGATACTTGGGGGCTAATATATATTTGCTCAAAGTAACATTATGGGTGTTTCTTCTAAAGTCCCGGTTCAGCTTGAAAAGATAAACCGGACCTTGGGAACTATACATGTGAAAATTACAATATTACAATTCTAAAGTCCCGGTTCATCTTCGTAAGTTAAACCGGCCCTTGGGGACTACACCGGTGAAAGTTACAATATTACAATTCTAAAGTACCGGTTCATCTTAGAAAGATAACACGGCCCTTGGAGGCTAAGCATACAAAGTTGAGATATTACAAAGTCCCGGTTTAGATTGATATCATAAACCGGCACTTGGGGGCTACTGGAGTTGATATTTGGAATTGGACATAAGAGAGAAATAGTTATGCAGTTACCTCATATCGCTCCTTCATCAGATTCACTAAACCGGCTTCGAAGTCGCGGCTTGTGTACAGACGGTTTAAAAAACCAGAATGAATGTCTTGGGCATTGAGGTAGGCATAGCTTGACAAATCTGTGTTCCATTTGCCTTTGCCTATAGCAGAAAGCTCGTCCTTGGCACTATGCTTTGATAAAGCAACAGGATTGCCAGGAGCGGTGTGGCCGAAGCCAGTAATCATAATGTCATCTTCTTTGTCATCAGCAGTCTTCACTAGAGTTGACGGTTTATCAGCAGCCTTAGTTGGACTTGCCGATTTATCATCAGTTCGGGTCGGGCTTGTCGGTTTATCAGCATGGCCCGTTGTATCAACTTCTACTTGTTCAACAAAAAAGTCATGATCTTGGGGTGGCGGATCATTAAGCATGGCGTTAGCATTTGTTCCTTCTGGTTCTGAAGTTCTCTCCGGTTCAATAACCACATTGTCATCAGACGGTTTATTTAACCGAGCCTTCTTGCTGGGCCTAGGCTTGGCACTGAGAAGAACAAACATAAAGGTCAATACATCTGGTAAACATACGGTGTTAAAGGTAAATTTAAAAAGTATAACTCACCCAGGAACTGTCTTGAGAGGTGGAAGTTGTGTGGCCGTTGACTCGCCAGAGGATGAGTGAGGTGTGCCCTGATAATTTGAATCAGACGGATTAAGAGGCTGTCAGAAACAACCCGCCTTGGGGCAAGAAGTATCAGGAATATAAGAGACCTCTGATCGACGTTTCCGGACTGGAGTGTTCGGTAAACGGCAGAGGTAACTACCTGGCCGCTGTGCCGGGTTGTGCGGCGGGCTTCATGTTGCTGCTTCTTCAAAAGAAAGTTTGGGTCCAAGTGAGCTAGGGGGTGAGAAAATTTTACTTTCCGGTTTGCTTGACGGATTTTCTGTGTTGGCAGAGGATCTGAACCGGAGGAAAGGATAATTACCTCTGCATCATCAGCTTGGCTGCCTTCAGCGTCTTCCTGATAATAGTCATTGTCAATGAGGTGTATGAAAAAAGAACCAAGGGAGTCAAGTTCTACCTCTGAGTCTGAATTATCCAGGTCAGCATCAGCATTTAGTTCAGAAGACTCAGTGGTCCTCTTCTTGGCAGGTTTTTAATAACTTTGGTCTTGGGGCGAGGTGTCTTGGCCGGTTTATCTTGTGGCTTCTTCTTCCAGAACGGATCATCGCCCTGTCAAAGATGGACAAAATTTTGAGAGAGTATTTAAAAGGATTAAGCTAAAACAAAAAGTTATATGATCCTTACAGATGGCGGTTTATTGGAAGTGCAAAAAGGACTTAACCCGGTCTTGCTACAGACAGCCTCCGGTTCATTCGGTATTTTCTTGACAGACTCAGTAACTTCAGCCTCTGTTAGCTGAATGTCAATATGTCGTTGAGGATCTTTCAAACTCCCTGTGTACTCACACATTAAACCGGGGCGCCGGCTTAAGGGCAGAATGCTCCAGGATATCCAACAGCGAACAAAATCGACGCCAGTTAAACCGTTCGCCATAAAGGCTCTGAGCTTTGAGAGTTGTGGTGCGTAGTTGGACCGTTCCTTTGCAGTCAGCCTCTGAGGAAATGGATGTGTGTTGCTAAGCCGGCGAGGACGATAACCCGGCAGAGGATTTTCATCAGTTGGAGACGTATCTCGGCAATAAAACCAAGTCTGATTCCAGTCCTTGGGGTGACTATGAAGCTTGGCGTGAGGGAAGCTGACATCTTTCCTCTTTTGAATAGCCATTCCACCAAGTTCAGTGTTGGGTCCGTCTGTAAACTATATACGACGGTTCAAATAGAAGAAATCCCTAAACAGTTTAACTGTGGGCTCCTCTTGAAGATAAGCCTCGCAAAATACTTGGAAATTGCAAACATTGGACACAGAGTTTGGTCCAATCTCCCGAGGATGGAGTTGGAAGCTAGAAAGTACGTCTCGGAAGATTTTTGATCCGGGAGGGCTAAACCCTCGGCCCAGGTGGTCAACAAACACGACTACTTCTCCATCCTTGGGCTCAGGAGGATTTTCTAGACCAGGGACCCTCCAGTGGATAACTTCTTTCTTTGCTAAAGCGCCAGTTGCGACACAGCCCTCTAGTTGCTCTTCCGTAACCCGGGAAGGGACCCAGTTACAAGCATAAAATTGTTTGGCCATTTCAATGAAAAGCTGGAAAAAGATCAATGCCGGTTTAAGGTTTATGACGGACAAGCATAAAGCGACGCAAGATTAGAAGCAGAAACAGAGGCATATACACATTATTAAACCGGAGTCTGACATTGGAGGAGTTACAAAGATAAACAAATCGGCAGTTTAAGAGGGGACTAATGGTACCTGCCGGATTATCATTTTCTAAAAAGTTAAACCGCCTACATTGGTACAGATCTAAAGAGTCTAAGTAAGGGAAAAAACAAGTTTCTCGGATTGATATGGAATTTTCAGATCTGCAGTGTATTGCTAGCTCTTGAGCACTGCGTTGATTTTCCCTTGAAGAGAAAAGGGTGATGCAGCAAAGTAGCGTAAGTATTTCCCTCAGTTTTTGAGAACCAAGGTATCAATCCAGTAGGAGGCTACACGCGAGTCCTTCGCACCTACACAAACAAATAAATCCTCGCAACCAACGCGATAAGGGGTTGTTAATCCCTACACGGTCACTTATGAGAGTGAGATCTGATAGATATGATAAGATAATATTTTTGGTATTTTTATGATAAAGATGCAAAGTAAAATAAAAGCAAAATAAAAAGCAATGGAAATAACTAAGTGTTGGAAGATTAATATGATGGAAGATAGACCCAGGGGCCATAGGTTTCACTAGTGGCTTCTCTCAAGAGCATAAGTATTTTACGGTGGGTGAACAAATTACTGTTAAGCAATTGACAGAATTGAGCATAGTTATGAGAATATCTAGGTATGATCATGTATATAGGCATCACATCCGAGACAAGTAGACGGACTCCTGCCTGCATCTACTACTATTACTCCACACATCGACCGCTATCCAGCATGCATCTAGAGTATTAAGTTCATAAGAATAGAGTAACGCCTTAAGCAAGATGACATGATGTAGAGGGATAAATTCATGCAATATGATAAAAAAAACCATCTTGTTATCCTTGATGGCAACAATACAATACGTGCCTTGCTGCCCCTACTGTCACTGGGAAAGGACACCGCAAGATTGAACCCAAAGCTAAACACTTCTCCCATTGCAAGAAAGATCAATCTAGTAGGCCAAACCAAACTGATAATTCGAAGAGACTTGCAAAGATAACCAATCATACATAAAAGAATTTAGAAGATTCAAATATTGTTCATAGATAAACTTGATCATAAACCCACAATTCATCGGTCTCAACAAACACACCGCAAAAGAAGATTACATCGAATAGATCTCCACGAGAGAGGGGGGAACATTGTATTGAGATCCGAAAAGAGAGAAGAAGCCATCTAGCTAATAACTATGGACCCGAAGGTTCGAGGTAAACTGCTCACACTTCATCGGAGAGGCTATGGTGTTGATGTAGAAGCCCTCCGTGATCGATGCCCCTTCCGGCGGAGCTTCGGAACAGGCCCCAAGATGGGATCTCGTGGTTACAGAAGGTTACGGCGGTGGAATTAGGTTTTTGGCTCCGTATCTGATCGTTTAGGGGTACGTAGGTATATATAGGAGGAAGGAGTACGTCGGTGCAGCAACATGGGGCCCATGAGGGTGGAGGGCGCGCCTGGGGGGGTAGGCGCCCCCCTACCTCGTGGCTTCCTGGAAGCTTCCTTGACGTAGAGTCCAAGTCTCATGGATCATGTTCGTTCCGAAAATCACGTTCCCGAAGGTTTCATTCCGTTTGGACTCCGTTTGATATTCTTTTTCTACGAAACTCTGAAATAGGCAAAAAACAACAATTCTGGGCTGGGCCTCCGGTTAATAGGTTAGTCCCAAAAATAATATAAAAGTGAATAATAAAGCCCAATAATGTCCAAAACAGAAGATAATATAGCATGGAGCAATCAAAAATTATAGATACGTTGGAGATGTATCAAGCATCCCAAGATTAATTCCTGCTCGTCCTCGAGTAGGTAAATGATAAAAACAGAATTTTTGATGTGGAATGCTACTTGGCATAATTTGAATGTAATTCTTCTTAATTGTGGTATGAATATTCAGATCCGAAAGATTCAAGATAAAAGTTCAATATTGACATAAAAATAATAATACTTCAAGCATACTAACTAAGCAATTATGTCCTCTCAAACTAACATGGCCAAAGAAAGTTCATCCCTACAAAATCATATAGTTTGGTCATGCTCCATTTTCGTCACACAAGAATGCTCTCATCATGCACAACCCCGATGACAAGCCAAGCAATTGTTTCATACTTTAGTAATCTCAAACTTTATAAACCTTCACGCAATACATGAGCGTGAGCCATGGATATAGCACTATGGGTGGAATAGAATATAATGATGGGGGTTATGTGGAGAAGACAAAAAAGGAGAAAGTCTCACATCAACGAGGCTAATCAATGAGCTATGGAGATGCCCATCGATTGATGTTAATGCAAGGAGTAGGGATTTCCATGCAACGGATGCACTAGAGCTATAAATATATGAAAGATCAACAAAAGAAACTAAGTGGGTGTGCATCCAACTTGCTTGCTCACGAAGACCTAGGGCACTTGAGGAGGCCCATTGTTGGAATATACAAGCGAAGTTCTATAATGAAAAATTCCCACTAGTATATGAAAGTGACAAAACGAGAGACTCTCTATCATGAAGATTATGGTGCTACTTTGAAGCACAAGTGTGGTAAAAGGATAGTAGCATTGTCCCTTTTTATTTCTCTTTTTTTGGGCCTTTTTTTATTTGGCCTTTTTTTGGGACAATGCTCTATTGAATGATGATCATCACACTTCTATTTATTTACAACTCAATGATTACAACTCGATAATAGAACAAGGTATGACTCTATATGAATGCCTCCGGCGGTATACCGGGATATGCAATGAACCAAGAGTGACATGTATGAAAGAATTATGAATGGTGGCTTTGCCACAAATACTTGTCAACTACATGATCATGCTAAGCAATATGACAATGATGAACATGTCATGATAAACGGAACGGTGGAAAGTTGCATGGCAATATATCTCGGAATGGCTATGGAAATGCCATAATAGGTAGGTATGGTGGCTGTTTTGAGGAAGATATAAGGAGGATTATGTGTGAAAGAGCGTATCATATCACTGGGTTTGGATGCACCGGCGAAGTTTGCACCAACTCTCAATGTGAGAAAGGGCAATGCACGGTACCGAAGAGGCTAGCAATGGTGGAAAGGTGAGAGTGCGTATAATCCATGGACTCAACATTAGTCATAAAGAACTCACATACTTATTGCAAAAATTTACAAGTCATAAAAAACCAAGCACTACGCGCATGCTCCTAGGGGGATAGATTGGTAGGAAAAGACCATCGCTCGTCCCCGACCGCCACTCATAAGGAGGACAATCAAAGAACACCTCATGTTTCAAATTTGTTACATAACGTTTACCATACGTGCATGCTACGGGACTTGCAAACTTCAACACAAGTATTTCTCAAATTCACAACTACTCAACTAGCACAACTTTAATATCACTACCTCCATGTCTCAAAAAAATCATCAAGCATCAAACTTCTCTTAGTATTCAAAACACTCATAAGAAAGTTTTTACTAATCTTGAATACCTAGCATATTAGGTTTATTTAAGCAAATTACCATGCTATTTAAGACTCTCAAAATAATCTAAGTGAAGCATGAGAGACCAAAAGTTTCTATGAAACAAATCCACCACCGTGCTCTAAAAGATATAAGTGAAGTACTAGAGCAAAAACTATATAACTCAAAAGATATAAATGAAGCACATAGAGTATTCTAATAATTTCCGAATCATGTGTGTCTCTCTCAAAATGTGTGTACAGCAAGGATGATTGTGGTAAACTAAAAAGCAAAGACTCAAATCATACAAGACGCTCCAAGCAAAACACATATCATGTGGTGAATAAAAATATAGCTCCAAGTAAAGTTACCAATGGAAGTAGACGAAAGAGGGGATGCCCTCCGGGGCATCCCCAAGCTTTGGCTTTTTGGTGTCCTTAGATTATCTTGGGGGTGCCATGGGCATCCCCAAGCTTAGGTTCTTGCCACTCCTTGTTCCATAATCCATCAAATCTTTCACCCAAAACTTGAAAACTTCACAACACAAAACTCAGCAGAAAATCTCGTGAGCTCCGTTAGTGAAAGAAAACAAAAGACCACTTCAAGGTACTGTAATGAACTCATTATTTATTTATATTGGTGTTAAACCTACTGTATTCCAACTTCTCTATAGTTTATAAACTATTTTATTAGCCATAGATTCATCAAAATAAGCAAACAACACACGAAAAACAGAATCTGTCAAAAACAGAACAGTCTGTAGTAATCTGTGACTAATGCAAACTTATGGAACTCCAAAAAATCAGCCAAAATAGGAAGACCTAGAAAATTTGTTTATTGATCAGCAGCAATTGGAATCAATATTTTATCATGTTGTGGTGATTTTTAACAATTATTTTCGTAAACAGAAAGTTTCTGGAAATTACAACAAGATCAAATAACTATCATCCAAGAAGATCCTATAGGTTTAACTTGGCACAAACACTAATTAAAACATAAAAACACATCTAACCAGAGGCTAGAACAAATATTTATTCCTAAACAGAAGCAAAAAGCAAAAAACTAAAAATAAAATTGGGTTGCCTCCCAACAAGCGCTATCGTTTAACGCCCCTAGCTAGGCATAATAGCAAGGATAGATCTAGGTATTGCCATCTTTGGTAGGCAATCCATAAGTGGCTCTCATGATAGATTCATATGGTAACTTTATTTTCTTCCTAGGGAAGTGTTCCGTGCCTTTCTTTAATAGAAATTGGAATCTAATATTCCCTTCCTTCATATCAATAATTGCACCAATCGTTCTAAGGAAAGGTCTACCAAGAATAATAGGACATGAAGGATTGCAATCTATGTCAAGAATGATAAAATCTACGGGCACATAGTTCCTATATGCAACAATAAGAACATCATTAATTCTTCCCATAGGTTTCTAATAGTGGAATCCGCTAGGTGCAAGTTTAAAGAGCAATCATCAAAATCACAGAAACCTAGCAAATCACACAAAGTTTTTGGAATCGTGGAAACACTAGCACCCAAATCACACAAAGCATAGCATTCATGATCTTTAATCTTAATTTTAATAGTAGGTTCCCACTCATCATAAAGTTTTCTAGGGATAGAAACTTCCAACTCAAGCTTTTCTTCATAAGATTGCATCAAAGCATCAACGATATGTTTGGTAAAAGCTTTATTTTGACTATAAGCATGAGGAGAATTTAGCACGGATTGCAACAAGGAAATACAATCTATCAAAGAGCAATTATCATAATTAAATTCCTTGAAATCCAAAATAGTGGGTTTATTAACATCTAATGTTTTGATTTCTTCAATCCCACTTTTATCAATTTTAGCATCAAGATCTAAAAACTCCGAATTTTTGGAACGCCTTCTAGGTAAAGGTGGATCATATTCAGTCCCATCATTATCAAGATTCATATTGCAAAATAAAGATTTAATAGGGGACACATCAATAACTTTTAGATCTTCATCTTTATTTTCATAGAAATTTGAAGAACACGCTTTTATAAAGCAATCTTTCTTAGCACGCATCCTAGCGGTCCTTTGTTTGCACTCATCAATGGAAATTCTCATGGCTTTGAGAGACTCATTGATATCATGTTTAGGAGGAATAGATCTAAGTTTCAAAGAATCAACATCAAGAGAAATTCTATCAACGTTCCTAGCCAATTCATCAACTTTAAGCAATTTTTCTTCAAGCAAAGCATTGAAATTCTTTTGCGAATTCATAAACTCTTTAACACTAGTCTCAAATTCAGAGGGCATCTTATTAAACTTTCCATAAGAATTTTTGTAGGAATTACCATAATTATTAGAGGAATTGCTAGGATAAGGCCTAGGATTAAAGTTTCCTCTATACGCGTTGTACCAAAATTATTCCTACCAACAAAATTCACATCCATAGATTCATTATTATTCTCAATCAAAGTAGACAAAGGCATATCATTAGGATCAGAAGAAACACTCTTACTAGCAAATAATTTCATAAGTTCATCCATCTTTCCATTCAAAACATTAATTTCTTCTATCGCATGCACTTTTTTATTAGTAGATCTTTCAGTGTGCCATTGAGAATAATTAACCATAATATTGTCTAGGAGTTTAGTAGCTTCTTGTCGGAGTAAATGGCCACGGGTAGCCTAACCGACTGCCCCTGGTTCTTCTGAAAAAATTATCAGGCCTTCGGGCCTCCAAGCACTCCAAGCATCGGGCCGCCTTCCCTGGCCGGCTACCTCTGAAGCCGACTCCCGGAAGGCGACCCAGCCTCAGCAACCTCTCCCCGGGACAACTACGGGGTAGCCGACTCCAAGAAGCCGGCCGAGACCACAACCACCAAAGCTGCTCCCACATAACGGTGACAAGACGGGGTGTGGCCACAGTGCGGCCCACTACCCCCGAAGCCCGAGGCGGGCATGGCTACAGGAGGCCGTACGGGACGGCCGTCTCCCGTGCGGCTCGACACTGTAGCCATGCTAGCCTCAACGTCATCCACGACAGACTCCCGTACGGCCCACGGGCGGCGGGCCCCTTCAGCCAGAGAGAGGCGTGAAGGCGGCCCGGCCTTTCCCAGTCGGCCAAGGGCGTAGCCGGCCCCCAGAAGCCGGCTACTCCCTTCCTCGAAGCAGGAGCCCCATTAAGGAGACAAGACGAGGTAAGGCTACAGTGAGAGCTCCCGAGGTGGCCCACTGTAGCCACGCTTACCTCGACAAAGCCCTCATCATCAGAGGCGAGGCTACAGTAAGCAGCCGCCGACAAGACCCTAGGCGGTGGGGCCGGCCTGTCGACCAAGAAGCCGGCAGCCGGCGGGACCCACCAGTCGGCGGGGCCCAACAGCCGGCGGAGAAGCCGGCGAGCATAGACACTGACGGCTGGGACCAGATCCCAGCCGGATTACCATTGTACCCCCGGGGGGTAGGCCTATATAAACCCCCCGGAGCACCCATGCAAAGGGTTGGCTTCTAAGCATAGCACACACACCATAGATAGAGAGAAGTTAGAGCTAGCCTTGTTCTTCTTCTCCCTTGAACCCCAAAACAGCTCTAGGAGCGATTGTAGCGATCTTTCCTGATCTAGTGATCATGCGGAGACCCCGCAGAGCAGGACTAGGGGTGTTATCTCCTCGGAGAGCCCCGAACCTGGGTAAGATCCGTCGGCGTGCATGTCTTCGCCGCATCCCGTTTCCAGGCACCGGCGACGTCTTATTGGCACCCACACAGATAAGCCATCCGTTGGCATATGTCGCACCAACCACCCGACATTTGGCGCCCACCGTGGGGCCAGGTGCACCGTCGTCCGGAGACCTGTTCTGGACGGGAACCCTCTTCCTCCCCCGCGAGCGCAGCCAACCTGCTGCGCCCGATGGCGTTTGCCTCGACGCGCTGCAAGGCGTCGACGACGCCTGCGCAGCGAGCTGCCTCGCCGATCTGCTCGGCGAGACTCGCATCTCCGACGAGCCTGCGTCCGACGCAGGCACAGACTACCCCGAGAGCCGCCTCGTCAGCCTCCTCGACCAGCTTCACGTCTCCAGCGAGCCTGCTGCAGACATGGAGTCGGTCGGCTCCACCGACCCGATGCTCATCGACTCCGACACGGCATCGCTTGATGCCTACCCCTCCGACGTGGTGGTCTTCGACGACCCCCTCCCTCGAGCTGACAGCGGCAGCAGCGCTGTCACCGAAGTGCTGGTCATCAGCCACGTCGCCAACTCGGGCGAGAACGCCCACGACGCCCTGCAAGCGGCAATGCACGACCTCTCCGTCCCCATCCCGGCCGACGCCGATGCCGAGACCCTGGAGGCACGCCGCCTTGCCCTCATCGCGGAGGACCAGAAGATAGCCTCCATGAGACGCCTCACCGAGGCCCACCAGCGCGAAGTCGACTGCGCCGCCTTCGGTACGCCGCCGCCTAGCGGCCCGAGCCGAGCCGGTTTCGTCCAGAAGCGCGGCGCGGCCGTCGCCAGCATGCTGGGGGCAGATCGCCCCGTCTACGCCACCCCGCTCGAGAATCTGCGAGCCGCTCAGGCGGCTGCAGAAGAGCTCGATGGGCTGGGAGCCGACGAGCTCCCCTACATGACAAGACGGATCCAGCAGCTGATCGACGCGGCTGCAGAACGGCACGAAGCCGGCGCCCGTGCTGATAGTCATCCCCCGCGCCGGGAGCACGCCGCGACGTCCCGCTCGCCGACTGCGAGCGGCGCACGCCAGAAGAAAGACAAGGAGCCGGCTGCCAGCCGCAGCCGGACTCGCATCACCATCGAGCGCGATCCGGAGGGCCACCCTCGGGCAGTAGAGCACCAAGGAAATCTGCCTCCTCCCCCGCCTCGAAGAGAAAGACGCCTCACTCTGCCGCCTATCACACACCCGACTCTTGGCGACCGACTCGGCCGCCGAGAAGGAGTCGGCGAGAACGATGCCCACCACAGGATCGACCGCCTTGCTCGATCCTTGGCGTTAGAAGAAGAAGAAAGTTGTCGGCCCGCCATGCTTTGGCCCCCGCATCCGCGACGAGCCCTTCCCCAAAGGGTTCTCGCTCCCCAGAGACACGCCCAAGTACAACGGCTCAGTGAAGCCGGAAGATTGGCTCATCGACTACTCCACGGCCGTCAGCATAGCCAACGGCAATCGGCGCGTCGCCGTGAAGTATGTCCCCCTCATGCTGCAAGGCACGGCGCGCACATGGCTCAACAGCCTCAAGCCCTACAGCATCAACAGTTGGCTGGACTTCACCGAAGTCTTCGTCCACAACTTCACCAGCACCTACAAGCAGCCTCCCAAGCCTCGCCAGCTCTCCCTCTGCGTCCAAGGGCCCAACGAGTCGACCCGCGACTACCTCACGCGATGGGCCGAGCTCCGCAACTCCTGCGAGGGGGTGCACGAGGTCCAGGCCATCGAGTACTTCACCGCCGGGTGCCGAGAGGGCACCCTCCTCAAGCACCGACTCCTCTGCTACGAGCCGGCTACCCTCGATGAGTTGCTGGTCATCGCAAACAAGTACGCCACAGCTGACTCCTCAATGAAAACGGAGCTCCGAGTGGACGCCTCGGGGAAAGTGATTGCTCCGGCTCCTAAGACGCCGGCTGGCGACCCTAATCGGCGCCCCTACCAGAACGACCACAAGCGCAAAGCCCCCATGCCGACTTCCTCCAGTCGGCAGGTGGCCACAGTTGAAGACGAGCAGCCCGAAGAACGGCCCGCTCCCAAGAAGAAGGGTGGAAGGCCGGCTTGGCAGCCGTCTTTCTCCTACGAACAAGCTCTCGACGCCCCCTGCAAGTTCCACAGCGGCGCGAAGCCGTCCAACCACACAACCCGGAAATGCCACTGGCTCACCCGCATCACCAAGGGCGAGGGGATGTTGCCGCCTCCGCCTCCCGGCCCGCCGCCTCCGGCCCCCCAGCAGCCGGCGGCTCGGCCGGCAGTCGGCGCCATCCAAGACGAATTCCCCGAAGAGCATGCCGCCTACGTCGTCTTCACCAGTCAAGCCGACGACAAGCACAGCCGACGCCGACAGCATCAAGAAGTGAATGCAGTCGGCTCCAGCACCCCCGAGTTCATGCACTGGTCGGAGAAGCCGATCAGCTGGAGCCAGGCCGACCACCCAGAGGTGATGCCTTCACCTGGCTCCTATCCAATGGTCTTGGACGTCACCCTCGCGATGGAGAGGCGAGCTGCCAGATTTTCCCGCGTCCTGATAGACGGCGGAAGCAGTATCAACATACTATACCGCGATACCATGGAGAAGCTGAACATCAAAGCAAAGCAGCTCATGCCGAGCCGCACCGTCTTCCATGGTATCGTCCCCGGCCTGTCTTGCTCTCCAATCGGCAAGATCAAAATGGATGTTCTCTTCGGAGACAAAAATCATTTCCGCCAGGAAGCAATATGGTTCGAGGTAGTGGATTTGGAGAGCCCCTATCATGCACTGCTTGGCCGACCTGCTTTGGCCAAGTTCATGGCTGTTCCCCACTACGCCTACCTGAAGATGAAGATGCCGAGCTCGAAGGGGATCATCACAGTAGCCGGCGACTACAAGAAGTCCATCGAGTGCGCCATGGCCAGTAGCCGGCTGGCCGAGTCCCTCGTGGTGGCAGAAGAGAAGATGTTGGAACGGGTTGTGGCCATGGCCGGCAAGCAGCCGGCCCTGTCCCCCAACCCCAAGGATTGTGATGCGCAGGGCTCCTTCCAGCCTGCCAAAGAGACAAAGAAGATACCTCTGGACCCAGAGAACCCGGAGAGGTTCGCCGTTATTGGGGCAAACTTGGACAGTAAATAGGAAGGGGAGCTCGTCGACTTCCTCCATGAGAATTGAGACATCTTTGCATGGTCCCCAAAGGACATGCCGGGTGTCCCGAAGGATTTCGCCGAGCACAAATTACATGTCCGAGCTGATGCGAAGCCGGTCAAGCAACCCCTCCGCCGACTGTCAGAAGAGAAGCGAAGAATTGTAGGAGAAGAGATATCCCGGCTCCTTGCCGCTGGCTTTATCATGGAAGTGTTCTTTCCAGAATGGCTTGCCAACCCAGTTCTGGTTCTGAAGAAGAATAACAAGTGGCGTATGTGTATAGACTACACCAGTTTGAACAAGGCTTGCCCAAAGGATCCATTTGCTCTGCCGCGGATTGACCAAGTAATAGACTCCACAGCCGGATGCGAGCTGTTAAGTTTTTTGGATGCGTACTCAGGGTACCATCAGATCAAGTTGGACCCAGCTGACCTCGTGAAGACTGCCTTCATCACACCCTTTGGAGCTTTCTGCTACCTGACTATGGCATTCGGCTTGAGAAATGCCGGTGCCACTTTTCAGCGTTGCATGCAGAAATGCCTCTTGAAACAACTCGGCAGAAATGCCCACGTATATGTAGACGACATTGTGGTGAAGACAGAGAAGCGCGGTACCTTGCTGGAAGACCTGAAAGAAACATTCGCCAACTTGCGCCGATTCCAAATCAAGCTCAATCCTGAGAAGTGCGTGTTCGGAGTGCCAGCCGGCCAGCTGTTGGGCTTCCTGGTCTCCGAGCGCGGCATCGAATGCAACCCCGTCAAGATCAAGGCCATCGAGAGGATGGAGATTCCCACCAAGCTGCGAGATGTGCAGAAGTTCACTGGCTGTTTAGCCTCCCTGAATCATTTTATCAGCCGACTAGGCGAGAAGGCTCTCCCCCTGTACCGACTCATGGAGAAGTCCACTCACTTCGAGTGGAATGATCAAGCCGACCAAGCCTTCCATGAGTTGAAGAAAATGCTGACCACTCCGCCTGTCCTGGCTGCGCCGACTGAAAAGGAGCCCATGCTCCTCTACATCGCCGCGACTAGCCGAGTCGTCAGCACTGTTGTGGTGGTCCAGCGCCCGGAGGAAGGCCGAGCCCAGCAAGTCCAGAGGCCGGTGTACTATCTCAGCGAAGTGCTATCCAGCTCTAGCAAAACTACCCGCACTACCAGAAGATGTGCTATGGGGTGTACTTCACTGCCAAGAAACTGAAGCCCTACTTCCAAGAGCACCCCATCACGGTCGTGTGCACTGCCCGGCTCGCCGAGATCATAGGCAGCCGGGATGCATCCGGCCGGGTGGCTAAATGGGCCATTGCATTGGCGCCCTACACAATCTTCTATCAACCCCGCACCGCCATCAAGTCGCAAGCATTGGCCGACTTCCTCGTCGACTGGGCCGAGACCCAGTACCTACCGCCAGCTCCCGACTCTACCCATTGGCGGATGCACTTTGACGGGTCCAAGATGCGCACCGGCTTGGGAGCCGGCATCGTCCTCACCTCTCCCAAAGGCGACAAGCTCAAGTACACGCTGCAGATCCACTTCGCCGCCTCCAACAACGTGGCCGAGTACGAGGCGCTCGTACATGGGCTCCGGCTAGCCAAAGAACTCGGCATACGCCGGATCCTGTGCTACGGCGACTCAGACTTGGTAGTCCAGCAATCGTCTGGCGACTGGGACGCCAAGGACGCGAACATGGCGAGCTATTGTTTCCTCGTCCAGCAGATAAGCGGATACTTCGAAGGGTGCGAGTTCCTTCACGTGCCAAGGGCCGACAACGACCGAGAAGATGCCCTAGCACGGATCGGCTCCACCCGACAAGCCATACCGACTGGCGTCTCCCTCCAGCGCCTCCTCAAGCCGTCCATCAAGCCATCTCCAGAGTCGGATTCCATCTTCGTACCGCCTGCGCCAGATACAGCCAGATCCGACTGGAGAAATCCCGCAGGCGGCACGGGGACTTCGACAACTGGCCCGGGGACTGTCGTAGTTTCACCCGGCCCGGGGACTTCAGAACCCGGCCCGGGGACTGCAGCAGTCGGCCCGGGGACTGCAACGACATAGGAAGCGGTGGCCGACTCCAATTCAACGCCACCCAACCCACCCACCCGAGTCATGGTGGCCACATTAACAGAAGAAGAAGTCACAGCTCCGTCATGGGCCCAGCCCATCCTCAAGTTCCTATTCAGCAGAGAGCTGCCGGCTGATGAGATCTCAGCAAGACTAGTGCAACGACGAGCCGCAGCATACACAATAATCAACAGAGAGCTTGTGAAGCGCAGCGTCACTGGAGTCTTCCAGCGTTGCGTCGAGCCAGAAAAAGGAGTGGCAATCCTCAAAGACATCCACCAAGGCGAATGCGGCCACCACGCAGCCTCAAGATCACTTGTGGCCAAGGCTTTCCGCCATGGTTTCTTCTGGCCGACTGCCTTGGAGGATGCTAAAGAAATAGTCAAGAGCTGCAGAGGATGCCAAGTTTTTAGCTCCAAGCAACACCTGCCGGCTTCTGCACTCAAGACCATTCCCCTCACCTGGCCTTTTGCCGTCTGGGGACTGGACATGGTGGGCCCTTTCAAGACAGCCCGCGGCGGCTTGACACATCTACTGGTCGCTGTAGACAAGTTCACAAAGTGGATCGAAGCAAAGCCGATTAAGAAGCTGAACGGGCCGACTGCCGTGACATTCATCACCGACATCACTACTCGGTACGGCGTGCCGCACAGCATCATCACCGACAACGGCACGAACTTCGCCAAAGGAGCACTGGCACGTTTCTGCGCGACGCAGGGCATCCGACTGGACTTAGCGTCCGTTGCCCACCCGCAGTCAAACGGCCAGGTCAAGTGAGCAAATGGACTCATCCTCTCCGGCATCAAGCCCCGACTGGTTGTACCACTGGAACGATCGGCCGGCTGCTGGCTCGATGAGCTACCGGCTGTCCTTTGGAGTCTGCGCACTACACCCAACAAGTCAACCGGCTTCACTCCATTCTTCCTTGTATACGGTGCCGAGGCCGTCATCCCAACAGACATCGAGTTCGACTCGCCTCGGATCACCATGTACACGGAAGAGGAGGCCAAGGAAGCACGAGAAGACGGCGTCGACCTACTGGAAGAAGGCCGGCTGTTAGCACTCAGCCGGTCCACCATCTACCAGCAAGGGCTGCGTCGCTACTACAACCGCAAGGTCAAGCCAAGATCCTTCCAAGAGGGCGACCTTGTGCTCCGGCTGATCCAGTGAACAGCCGGCCAGCACAAGCTCTCGGCCCCTTGGGAAGGCCCCTTCGTCTTCAGCAAGGCACTCAGCAACGACTCCTACTACTTGATCGACGCGCAAAAACCAAGAGCGCGCAAGAGAGACGACTCCGGCAAGGAGTCGGAGCGACCATGGAACGCAAACCTCCTAAGACGATTTTACAGTTGAAAAGCAGTATGTATCACGCTCCCCTTTTGTATTAAGTACAAACCAACAGGCCCCCCGAACAGTACTCGGGGACTGCCTTTGTTTATCTATGAATGACAAGTGTCATATCCATGAATGTATTATTACATTTGAATTCTTGTCTGGCACCGGGCTCGACTAGTCGGCCCGGGGACTGGCCGCCTTGAGCTATATTGAAAGTTCTACCTGAAGTCAGAAAAGTAGTGTGCCGGCTCCCGAGTCCTCTCTTGTTGAAAGTCGCAGTTCGAAGAACCGACTGTCCGACTAGCAAGAGCCAAGGCAGAAAGGATGCCCACACGAAAAATGGCTAAGGAGCAACGAACCTATATAGCAAAGAGACGGCCTCCAAACATGCCTGCCGGCTGTCAAAAACAGCCGGCTGGCCGGCTTCCTAAAAACTTAGCTTTAGTCCAGTAAAGCTAAAGTACTCCCCCCCATCGGCCAAGCACTCCTCCAGCTTCAGACTGCCGAGCAACTGTTGGACTAGGGAGGCGGCATCCAAGGGAGGGCGGCAAAGGAAACAGCGGAAGCATAAAAAGCAAAGCACAAGGAAAGGCCAAATGCATGCATAAGTTATATATACACATAAAGCCCCTAACAGGCTGGCAACAGACATAAGTTCGAATACACCCAGTGGGTGGAATTGTGCAGACTTAACCAAACATTGTTCCAAAAGTAACAAGACAGGAAAACAAAAGACGGCAGACTAAGGCGCGGTGCGGAGGCTGAGCTGGTCGGTGAAGGCGGCCTCGCCGGCTGAAGGAGTGGCTGCCTAGCGGGTCTCGGCTTGATCACCACCTACGGCAGGTGACGCACTCGTGCGCGACGTGGTGCTGGAGGTGCGGTCAGGCTGAGGCTGGCCGGCTGCTCCACCAGCCGGCTCGGCGTCTTCACCCTCCTCCTCCTCTTCTTCACCCTCGTCGCTGGAGTCGATCTCCTCCGCCGAGTCTTCGCCGTCCGCCGGGTTCAGACCGAACCACTCCTCCGGCTGGGCGACACCGTTGTCGTCCACCTCGGGGGCGAAGACGCTGGTGTCGGTGTAGTCGGCGATTGCCGAAGCCCGCCGGATGATGGCCGGCCACGCCGGCTCCAGCTCCGTGTCGGCTTGCTGCCGCCAGGTAGCCAGCTGGTCCAGGCTCAGGCCAGGATACCAGGCCTTGACGAACTCCAGCGCCCGCCTGGCACCGGAGCGAGCCGCCGAGGCCTTCCAAGCTTCGAAGCGGCCGACTGCCACCTCCAGCCAGTCGGCAGTCCGACTGGGGGTGCGAGGAACCACTTGGCCGGGCCAGAGGGCGGCCAAGACTTGCGCCCCGGCACGCTGAAGCCGGCGGAGCAGTCGGTGAGCCGGCTGGATGCGGGCCTGGATAGCCAGAAGCTGTTCCTCCAGCGAGCGGCCGGCGGTTGGTGAGATCTCAAAGCCAGCCTGCCTTCGCGCTTGGCGACGGGCCTCGATGGTCTGGTTGGCGGTAGTAGAATAGCCAGGGAAGTACTCTGCGCAAGAAAGAAGAAGAAAGGAAGAAAAGAACACCAAAATCAGAAAACAAGCCAAAGTGGCATATGGCAAGAAAGGACGGAGAGGTAGGCGGCTTACCGTCAACCAGATCTTCGATCTGGCCATAGCCAGAGATCAGAGTCTGCCTGGCCTCAGCCCAGCCGGCCGCCTCCATCTCGTGCTCGGCCTGGAGAGTGGCTTCGCGGTCCTGCACAGCCTTCAGTGCCGCCTTGTGGCTTTCCTCCTGGTCGGCCAACTTCTTGGCCAGGCGGTCGCGTTCCTGCAGCAAGGCGGCGAGCTCGGCATCCTTGGCGCGAAGGGCAGTCTGAGACTCTCCCAGCTGTGCCCTCAGACTGGTGTTGGCCGCTGCAGGGACGACAGAAAAAGAAAGAACAGTAAGAAGAAGTCGTCAAGGAAGATCCGACCCGACTGCTCAGCAGTCGGCCCGAATCTCGGGGACTACACCCAGTGGGTGCGCTGACGCGCCCCCACATGAGACAAAGAACTAAGCACGTACCTCGGCTCTCAGTAAGGTCGGCGGTCTTCTGGGTCAGCTCCCGAGCCTGGGAGTTGAAGGCGGCCGCACGAAGATTGTGGTAGTCCTGCAAGATAGACAGAAGATCGGAGTAAGAACAAGAATAGCAAAGACAAATCCTCCAAGAATTTCCAAGCCGCCTGCTCAGCAGCCGACTCGGAACTCGGGGACTACACCCGGTGGGTGCGCTGACGTGCCCCCACGGAAGAAATCAAGATCAAGAGAAGCTAGATGGAAGGACTAACCCGGATGGCCGCCCGCGTCGCGAGAAACTCATCGGTGAATTGCCTCAGCGCCACGGCTTGGCCTTGGAGCCGGGTCCGGACGTCCTGCGCAGCCACGTTCATCACGGCCGTCCCTCCGCCTGGCGTCCACCCTGAGGTTGTGCTGGCCGCCTCCACATCCTGGGCCGACGAGCTGGAGCCCACGGCCGGCTGTGGCTCCGACACGGCCTTCTGTGGCTCCGACGCGGCCTTCCCCGCGCGCCGGCTCGGCGGCATCCGGACCGCCATCTCAGTCCTCGCGGCCGGCTCGCCCCCCGCCGACTGTGTAGGCGGCTGATCAGGCCGGCCGCCTTGAGCCGCCCCAGTTGGCGGGGTCGGCACCAGCGCCCTCTCCAGGATAATGACGTCGTCGCTTCCCCCCAGCACTGGCTGGTCGCCGCTGGCTCCCTGTGGCGAGGGCTCCATGTCCCCAGGCGCCATGACGCGCAGCGGGGTGACCATCAAAACCTCCCCCGCCGCCGCCGCGGCCGCAGCCTCTGCTTGGGCCCTGGCTGCGGCATCGGTGAGTGCCTTCGCCGCCTCCTCCTCCCGTGCCGCCTGGGCGGCGGCCGCCCTCCGTGCCTCCGCCTCCCGCGCCGCCCGTTCCGCCCGCGCCTCCCGCGTGTTCCGTTCTGTCGCCTCCTGAAGGTCGGCCCGGGGGTCCACACGACGAGTACTGCTCCCGGACCCCCTCGGCGACTCGACGACAGAGGCGGCAGCCGCCCGCTCAAGTGACAGTGGAGCTCTGATCATTGGAGAAAAAGACAAGGGCTCAAGAACCACCAAAGAAAAGAAAGAAAAAAGAGTATACAAAAGAAAGTGAACTTACGCCGACACGGTCTGCGGTTGCTTCACCGTCTTGCGGAAGCGAGCCGCCTTCGCGGCCGCCTCCTCCCGCCGGGTTGCTGCCGCCCCGCCCCTGGGTTTCTTCGTCCGACTGCCGAACAAACCCTGGGCGGCGCAACGCTTCTGCCCTCTGCCTCGAGCAGGCGGTGCAGCGGAGGAGCCCGCGCCGCGCCCAGAAGCCGGCTGGCGGCGCGGGACGACCTCGGCTTCGTCGTCGTCCGGCCAGTCGTCGAAGGTGACTCCGAGCCCGGAGCCGCCTGCTTCGTCGCCGGCTTGGCCGCCACCCGGCTCGATGTTGTCGTCCATGCCGGCCGCCCCCAGGTCGGGGTCCTCCAGATCGTGTTCCGTCCGGTCGGGGACGAATCGACGCTCCGTGTCTGACCCGCCGGCCGGCCGAAGAAGAGGACTCTGTCAAAGAACAAGCCGACTAAGTTAGAGTCGGCCAAGAGGAACTCGGCAACGAAGTTGAGAGAAAAAGAAGACACAGGGAGAGCATACCATGGGCGGTGGATTGGCTCGGCTGTATGGCTCCTTGCCGAATTGCCACTCTTCGGAGAGTTTGCAATTCGCAAGGTAGTTCACCATATAGGCGACCTCCTCGTGCGGCATGTCCTTGGTGCACATCCGGCTCGGATCGAGCTGGCCGCTCATCTGACAGATCAGATGAGGACGGCTCTGGAGCGGAAGAACCCGGCGCGTGACGAAGGCGGCCAGAAGGTCAGCCCCCGTCAAGCCCTCTGACTGGGTCATCACTCGCACTCGGGCGACGGCTGCGGACCCGGCCGGCGTCAGAGTCACAGCCCGGAAGGACCACTGGGGCAGCCTGCCCGCCGGTGGGCCGGCTACGTAAGCCGGCAGGTTGACGTAGTCGCCCCGTGGGGCGATGTTCCGCACGTAGAAGTACGACTTCTGCCACTTCTTCACCGATTGGATTAGCGGGATGACGGGGAAGGGGTTGTCGGCGACCGACCTCCGCGACGCGATGAAGGCGCCAGTCTGAGCCGGCACGCCCTGCCTGCGCGTGCCCAGCTTGGTCTGGAAGAACTCCCCCCAGAGCTCGAGGGTGGGGAGGACGCCAAGGTAGCCCTCGCACAGGGTGACGAAGGCCGACAGCAGCACCACCGCATTCGGGGTGAGGTGGTGCGGCTGGAGTTGATAGAATTCGAGCCAGGAGCGGAAGAAGGTGCTCACTGGAAGGCCGATGGCGCGCAAGAAGTGCGAGCGGAAGACCACCCGCTCGCCCTCCTGCGGCTCCGGCGTGATTTCCTTCGCCGGCGCGAGGCGGACCTCCACCTTGTCCGCGCCGGGCAGCCGCCGCGTGTTGCGGAGAAACTCGACGTGGTCGTCGTGGACGTTGGAGCCATCCCAATCCCTGACGTGCTGCTCCGTGGCGGGAGGCATGGCAGAAACTAGCGCGGCGGCAGAGGAACGTGCGGTGGAAGAGCGCGGCGGCGAG
Organism: Triticum aestivum; assembly: GCF_018294505.1. Classification (NCBI taxonomy): domain Eukaryota; kingdom Viridiplantae; phylum Streptophyta; class Magnoliopsida; order Poales; family Poaceae; genus Triticum; species Triticum aestivum. The sequence goes on along the minus strand of NC_057796.1, from coordinate 277,657,313 downwards.
GCGCTGTTGCAAGAAACGGCGAGCGAAGAAGATGGTGGAAGTAGGAGGAGCGTGCGAGGGCCCGCCGCCCTCCACCTCCCCCTACTTATAGCTTCACGAGGCGAGGCCGAAGAGGCGGACGTGGGGGGAGACGTGGGATTAACTGCACCCATTCCCCCCACGCCCCGCGATTATTGCGCCCTAAAGGCGAGCGGAAACTGCCGCAAGGAGACGTGCGGGCGGTTTCGGGATACAGAGAATCCGCGCCTGGGCCCGGGCGCGGACGTGGCGGACCCCGCCCTGCGGCGACGTCCCGTCGCGCGCGTGGGCTGGCAGGCTTTCCGGACAAGGGAGGCCACGTGGTTCGCAGATGGCAAGTGGCCGGCCCGCGGCCTGGAGCACACGCTAGCGAGCTCCCGCCCTCCGACTCCGGAGTTTTCGACCAAGGCGGCACGCCTAACTAAAGCCGGCTCCCAGCTGCCGACTTATCAAGATAGGAAGCTGATCGAGCTTCTCAACCCCTACTCCACCTCGAACCCCAATCAGCTTCGGGGACTACTGTCGGAGTAAATGGCCACGGGTAGCCTAACCGACTGCCCCTGGTTCTTCTGAAAAAATTATCAGGCCTTCGGGCCTCCAAGCACTCCAAGCATCGGGCCACCTTCCCTGGCCGGCTACCTCTGAAGCCGACTCCCGGAAGGCGACCCAGCCTCAGCAACCTCTCCCCGGAACGACTACGGGGTAGCCGACTCCAAGAAGCCGGCCGAGACCACAACCACCAAAGCTACTCCCACATAACGGTGACAAGACGGGGTGTGGCCACAGTGCGGCCCACTACCCCCGAAGCCCGAGGCGGGCATGGCTACAGGAGGCCGTACGGGACGGCCGTCTCCCGTGCGGCTCGGCACTGTAGCCATGCTAGCCTCAACGTCATCCACGACAGACTCCCGTACGGCCCATGGGCGGCGGGCCCCTTCAACCAGAGAGAGGCGTGAAGGCGGCCCGGCCTTTCCCAGTCGGCCAAGGGCGTAGCCGGCCCCCAGAAGCCGGCCACTCCCTTCCTCGAAGCAGGAGCCCCATTAAGGAGACAAAACGAGGTAAGGCTAAAGTGAGAGCCCCCGAGGCGGCCCACTGTAGCCACGCTTACCTCGACAAAGCCCTCGTCATCAGAGGCGAGGCTACAGTAAGCAGCCGCCGACAAGACCCTAGGCGGTGGGGCCGGCCTGTCGACCAAGAATCCGGCAGCCGGCGGGACCCACCAGTCGGCGGGGCCCAACAGCCGGCGGAGAAGCCGGCGAGCATAGACACTGACTGCTGGGACCAGAGCCCAGCCGGATTACCATTGTACCCCCGGGGGGTAGGCCTATATAAACCCCCGGAGCACCCATGCAAAGGGTTGGCTTCTAAGCATAGCACACACACCATAGATAGAGAGAAGTTAGAGCTAGCCTTGTTCTTCTTCTCCCTTGAACCCCAAAACAGCTCTAGGAGCGATTGTAGCTATCTTTCCTGATCTAGTGATCATGCGGAGACCCCGCAGAGCAGGACTAGGGGTGTCATCTCCTCGGAGAGCCCCGAACCTGGGTAAGATCCGCCGGCGTGCATGTCTTCACCTCATCCCGTTTCCAGGCACCGGCGACGTCTTATTGGCACCCACACAGATAAGCCATCCGTTGGCATATGTCGCACCAACCACCCGACACTTCTCCTAAAGTGGTTTCCATAAAAGTGCCTCCGCGGCCGAATCTAAAAGATTTCTAGAAGCAAAATTCAATCCGGCATAAAATTTTTGTATAATCATCCACATATTCAAACCATGAGTAGGGCAATTACGTATCATTAATTTCATCCTCTCCCAAGCTTGTGCAACATGTTCATGATCAAGTTGCTTAAAATTCATAATATCGTTTCTAAGAGAGATAATCTTAGCGGGAGGAAAATACTTAGAGAAAAGCATCTTTGCACTTATTCCAAGAATCAATACTATTTTTAGGCAAAGACGAAAACCATGCTTTAGCACGATCTCTAAGAGAAAAAGGAAATAGCTTCAATTTAACAATATCATTGTCAACATCTTTCTTCTTTTGCATATCACACAAATCAACGAAGCTATTTAGATGAGTAGCGGCATCTTCACTAGGAAGGCCGGCAAATTGATCTTTCATGACAAGATTCAACAAAGCAGCATTGATTTCACAAGATTCAGTATCGGTATGAGGAGCAATCGGAGTGCTAAGGAAATCATTATTGTTGGTATTGGTAAATCACATAATTTGGTATTATCTTGAGTCATCGTGACAAACAAGCAATCCAACACACGAGAAAATGAGAGGCAAGCGAAAAAGAGGATAACGAAAAAGAGAGGGCGAATAAAACGGCAAGGGTGAAGTGGGGGAGAGGAAAACGAGAGGCAAATGGCAAATAATGTAATGCGGGAGATAAGGGTTTGTGATGGGTACTTGGTATGTTGACTTTTGCGTAGACCTCCCCGGCAACGGCGCCAGAAATCCTTCTTGCTACCTCTTGAGCACTGCGTTGGTTTTCCCTTGAAGAGGAAAGGGTGATGCAGCAAAGTAGCGTAAGTATTTCCCTCGGTTTTTGAGAACCAAGGTATCAATCCAGTAGGAGGCTACGCGCGAGTCCCTCGCACCTACACAAACAAATAAATCCTCGCAACCAACGCGATAAGGGGTTGTCAATCCCTACACGGTCACTTAGGAGAGTGAGATCTGATAGATATGATAATATAATATTTTTGGTATTTTTATGATAAAGATGCAAAGTAAAATAAAAGCAAAATAAAAAGCAACGGAAATAACTAAGTGTTGGAAGATTAATATGATGGAAGATAGACCCGGGGGCCATAGGTTTCACTAGTGGCTTCTCTCAAGAGCATAAGTATTTTACAGTGGGTGAACAAATTACTGTTGAGCAATTGACAGAATTGAGCATAGTTATGAGAATATCTAGGTATGATCATGTATATAGGCATCACATCCGAGACAAGTAGACCGACTCCTGCCTGCATCTACTACTATTACTCCACACATCGACCGCTATCCAGCATGCATCTAGAGTATTAAGTTCATAAGAACAGAGTAACGGCTTAAGCAAGATGACATGATGTAGAGGGATAAATTCATGCAATATGATAGAAAACCCATCTTGTTATCCTCGATTGCAACAATATAATACGTGCCTTGCTGCCCCTACTGTCACTGGGAAAGGACACCGCAAGATTGAACCCAAAGCTAAACACTTCTCCCATTGCAAGAAAGATCAATCTAGTAGGCCAAACCAAACTGATAATTCGAAGAGACTTGCAAAGATAACCAATCATACATAAAAGAATTCAGAAGATTCAAATATTGTTCATAGATAAACTTGATCATAAACCCACAATTCATCGGTCTCAACAAACACACCGCGAAAGAAGATTACATCGAATAGATCTCCACGAGAGAGGGGGACAACATTGTATTGAGATCCAAAAAGAGAGAAGAAGCCATCTAGCTAATAACTATGGACCTGAAGGTCTGAGGTAAACTACTCACACTTCATCGGAGAGGCTATGGTGTTGATATAGTAGCCCTCCGTGATCGATGCCCCTTCCGGCGGAGCTCCGAAACATGCCCCAAGATGGGATCTCGTGGTTACAGAAGGTTGCGGCAGTGGAATTAGGTTTTTGGCTCCGTATCTGATCGTTTAGGGGTACGTAGGTATATATAGGAGGAAGGAGTACGTCGGTGGAGCAACGTGGGGCCCACGAGGGTGGAGGGCGCGCCTGGGGGGGGTAGGCGCGCCCCCCTACCTCGTGGCTTCCTGGTAGCTTCCTTGACGTAGGGTCCAAGTCTCCTGGATCATGTTCGTTCCGAAAATCACGTTCCCGAAGGTTTCATTCCGTTTGGACTCCGTTTGATATTCTTTTTCTGCGAAACTCTGAAATAGGCAAAAAACAGCAATTCTGGGTTGGGCCTCCGGTTAATAGGTTAGTCCCAAAAATAATATAAAAGTGAATAATAAAGCCCAATAATGTCCAAAACAGAAGATAATATAGCATGGAGCAATCAAAAATTATAGATACGTTGGAGACGTATCATGTATCAGTAAATCAAAATATATTCAGACCTAAAATATAGGTGTTTAAGTAGTTCATCAGGTTTGGATGAGTTTTTCTATACAAAGAAGATGCTTTAAGGATGAAAAGGGGGATTATAACTGTGACTGCGCAAGAAAATGTTAGATCTGAGATCGCCATTTACACTATGGAGATGAATAGAGAAGAACAGCCTCGAGCTTCGAGGAACACCGAAACCCTAATGGTGGATCTAGAGCAAGGGAAAGGAAACTTACTGATGTTGACGGAGCAGCGAAGGAGCGCCGCGTTTCTCTGGTACGTTCATGTTGATGCAGCGGCCGAAGTTGAGGTTGAGGACGGAGCTTGACGACGGCGGCCGCGCGTGAGCGTCAGGACGGTGCAAGGAGGAAGAAGAAGCGAGGAGGCACGGGAGAAAAATGAAAAGGACCCCCCGGTCTTATTTATAAAGCGAAAGGATAAGTGACAGACGCGAAAATCGAGGAGCCTAAAATGGGATATGTGACAGAGTTGTCGCCTCGATTGTCGGAGGCTCATTAATGAAGGGGAGATATATACATTTTTTATCAGGTGACGTCATGGTGGTTTATTATGAGCCTGGAAGATGACGTCATGGCGGTTTACAAGATTCACGCGAAAGTGCTGAAGGAGGAATTTTCCTAAGTGTTGAAGATTGACATGAACAGGTTCAAATCAATCTGGGGCCTAATGTTGGGAATATTACTACTGGGTATAAACCGGCCAGGAGAGGCCGGATTATCCCCATACTGAGTTATTTATATTTGAAGCCCATGAAGACAAGGAGTGCAGCGCTTTATGAAGGCCCAGGGCCCAAAGGCGGATTAGGGCCTGTAGGCACAAACCGCCATATGATATGTAACTTGTGTTGTAAGATAAGAAAGGGTAGAAACCGAGCCAGACACATTTATGAGCCGGCATCGGGATTCTGTAAACCGCCGGGTGATATGTCTCCAACGTATCTATAATTTTTGATTGCTTCATGCTATATTATATTCTGTTTTGGATGTTTAACGGGCTTTATTATACACTTTTATATTATTTTTGGGACTAACCTATTAACCGGAGGCCCAGCCCGAATTGCTGTTTTTTTGCCTATTTCAGTGTTTCGCAGAAAAAGAATATCAAACGGAGTCCAAACGGAATGAAACCTTCGGGAACGTGATTTCCGGAACGAACGTGATCCAGAGGACTTGGACCCTACGTCAAGAAAGCAACCAGGAGAGCACGAGGCAGGGGGCGCGCCTACCCCCTGGGCGCACCCTCCACCCTCGTGGGGCCCATGTTGCTCCACTGACGTACTTCTTCCTCCTATATATACCTACGTACCCCCCAAACCAACAGAAGCATCCACGAAAACCTAATTCCACCGCCGCAACCTTCTGTACCCGTGAGATCCCATCTTGGGGCCTTTTCCGGCGTCCTGCCAGAGGGGGCATTGATCATGGAGGGCTTCTACATCAACACCGTAGCCTCTCCGATGATGTGTGAGTAGTTTACCTCAGACCTTTGGGTCCATAGTTATTAGCTAGATGGCTTCTTCTCTCTCTTTGGATCTCAATACAAAGTTCTCCACGACTCTCATGGAGATCTATTCGATGTAATCTTCTTTTGCGGTGTGTTTGTTGAGACCAATGAATTGTGGGTTTCTGATCAAGTTTATCTATGAACAATATTTGAATCTTCTCTGAATTCTTTTATGTATGATTGGTTATCTTTGCAAGTCTCTTCGAATTATCAGTTTGGTTTGGCCTACTAGATTGATCTTTCTTGCAATGGGAGAAGTGCTTAGCTTTGGGTTCAATCTTGCGGTGTCCTTTCCCAGTGACAGCAGGGGCAGCAAGGCACGTATTGTATTGTTGCCATCGAGGATAACAAGATGGCGTTTATATCATATTGCATGATTTTATCCCTCTACATCATGTCATCTTACTTAAAGCGTTACTCTGTTCTTTTGAACTTAATACTCTAGATGCATGCTGGATAGCGGTCGATGTGTGGAGTAATAGTAGTAGATGCAGGCAGGAGTCGGTCTACTTGTCACGGACGTGATTCCTATATACATGATCATACCTAGATATTCTCATAACTATGCTCAATTCTATTAATTGCTCAACGGTAATTTGTTCACCCATCGTAATACTTATGCTCTTGAGAGAAGCCACTAGTGAAACCTATGGCCCCCGGGTCTATTTTCCATCATATTAATCTTCCAACACTCAGCTATTTCTATTGCCTTTTATTTTACTTTGCATCTTTATTATAAAAATAACAAAAATATTATCTTATCATATCTATCAGATCTCACTTTCGTAAGTGACCGTGAAGGGATTGACAACCCCTTTATTGCGTTGGTTGCGAGGTTTTTATTTGTTTATGTAGGTGCGAGGGACTTGAGCGTGGCCTCCTACTGGATTTATACCTTGGTTCTCAAAACTGAGGGAAATACTTACGCTACTTTACTGCATCACCCTTTCCTCTTCAAGGGAAAACCAACGCAGTGCTCAAGAGGTAGCACCGGGTGTCAACCTCTGTATATAAAGGGACAACCCGGCGGCTGGCTAGGGTTTCGGCGGGGCTTGCGGGTTGGCTGGGCTGGCGGGCCTGCTTATAAGGGCCGGCCGGGTCGGAGTCCAGGTCGGACACGGCCCGGTTAGGTAGGTAACTTTTTTTAAAAAAAACCTGACGCGGAAAAACGAGTAAAAGAAATACTAAACGGACTTCAAAAATCCTAAAATAAATTTTCACGGTCCTCTAATAATATCCCGGACAAAGTGAACATTTATTTGGACCTCTAATGCAATTTTGAAAAACGCATAATTTTTCCTAATTCAAATAAAATTGCGATAAAAATCTAAATAAAATTTATTTATCGATTTTAATATCTGTCCTCCAATATTTCCTTATTTTTGGAGAAGTCATATTATCTCCTCTCATATATTTTAATACGATATATTTTCGGAGAGAAAAATTATTAAAACCAAAATGATCCTTGTTCAATATTTGATAAAATTCAAATATGAAGAACGTGAAATCCCCAACTCTCTCCGTGGGTCCTTGAGTTGCTTAGAATTTTGAGGATCGCAAAACGAAAATGCAATAAAATATGATATGCATGAATGACCTATGTATAACATTTCAAATTGAAAATTTGGGATGTTACAAACCTACCCCCCTTAAGATGAATCTCGTCCTCGAGATTCGGGTTGGCTAGAAAATAGGTGTGGGTGGTCTTTGAGTAGATCATCCTCTCGTTCCCCGGTGGCTTCGTCCTCGGTATGGTGGCTCCACCGAACTTTGCAAAACTTGATAACTTTGCTGCGAGTAACTCGGCTGGCAAACTCGAGAATCTTGACAGGTTTCTCCTCATACGTCAAATCACTATCCAACTGAATTGCTTCCAGGGGCACTGCATCTCTCAGAGGAATATCGGCCATCTCTGCATGGCACTTCTTCAACTGGGAAACGTGAAACACATCATGAACTCCCGACAGTCCTTCGGGTAACTCCAATTTGTAGGCCACCTCTCCCTACGTTCCAAAACATGGTACGGTCCTACAAATCTCGGGGCTAACTTTCCCTTGACTCCAAAACGTTTAACTCCTCGCAGAGGTGACACTCGCAGATATGCTGTGTCTCCGATTTCATAGACTACCTCCTTGCGTTTTGAATCTGCATAACTCTTCTGTCGGGGCTGAGCTACCTTCAGTCTATCTCGAATCAGCTTAACCTTCTCTTCAGATTCCTTAATCAAATCCGGTCCAAACAACTGGCGGTCTCCAACTTCATCCCACATCAACGGTGTTCGACCTCTTCTTCCATATAGGGCTTCGAACGGTGCCATCTTCAAACTGGCCTGGTAGCTATTGTTGTATGAGAACTCCGTGTAGGGCAAGTTGTCATCCCAACTAGATCCATAATCTAGCGCACAAGCTCTCAACATGTCCTCCAGAATCTGATTGACTCTCTCAGTCTGTCCATCTGTCTGTGGATGAAAAGCAGTACTGAACTCTAGCCTGGTTCCCAAAGTCTGGTGTAGCTGGTGCCAAAACTTCGAAGTAAACTGTGTTCCTCTATCTGATACGATGGTCCTCGGAACTCCGTGCAGACATACGATCTTGGTCATATATATCTTGGCCAACTCCGCACTAGTATAAGTGGTTTTCACTGGGATAAAGTGAGCTACTTTGGTCAAGCGGTCCACTACTACCCAGATAGAATCATATCCCGATCGGGTCTTGGGTAATCCGGTGATAATATCCATGCCAAGCTTATCCCACTTCCATTCGGGTATCGGCATAGGCTGCAGTAATCCTGCTGGCTTGTGATGTTCTGCCTTCACTCTCTGACATGGATCACATACGGCTACATACTCGGCAATATCCTTCTTCATTCCAGTCCACCAAAAACGCTCCTTCAAATCCAAATACATCTTGGTGTTTCCGGGATATATTGAGTATGGTGAGTCATGAGCCTCCTGTAGTATCAATTTCCTAATCTCTGCATTGTTGGGCACATATACACGGTCCTCAAACCACAAGGTGTCGTGCTCATCCTCACGAAAACCTTTGGCTTTTCCTTCAGTCATCTTCTCCTTTATCTCAGCAATTTCTTTATCATCCTTTTGAGCTTCTCGAATCTTTTCCAATAATGTTGACTGAACCTCCAATGCTGCAACAAAACCCCTAGGAACTATCTGCAAACGAAGCTCCCTGAGATCTTCTGCTAACTCCTTGGGCATTCCTCCGCTCACGAGGGTATTGACATAGCTTTTCCGGCTCAAAGCATCCGCTATGACATTGGCCTTTCCTGGATGATAGTGCAACTTCATATCATAATCCTTTATGAGCTCCAACCATCTCCTCTACCTGAGGTTCAGCTCCTTCTGAGTAAAAATGTACTTCAAACTCTTGTGATCCGTGTACACATCGCAACGGTTTCCAATCAGAAAATGTCTCTAGCTCTTTAGCGCATGCACTACGGCTGCTAACTTCAAATCATGTGTGGCATAATTCAACTCATGCGGTCGAAGTTGTCGTGAGGCATATGAAACAACTCTTCCATATTGCATAAGTACTCCTCCAAGTCCTGAGCGAGAGGCATCGCAATACACTTGGAAATCCTTGTGTATATCTGGCAGAATCGGCATTGGGGCTGTAGTCAAATGTTTCTTCAACTCCTGGAAACTTGCTTCACATTCTTCAGTCCAATGGAACTTGGTGTCGTTCTTCAACAATGCCGTCATAGGCTTCACAATCTTGGAGAAATTCTCGATAAATCTCCGATAGTATCCTGCGAGTCCAAGAAAACTGCGGATCTCTCCAACTGAAGTGGGTGCCAACCACTCGGTGACGGACTGAACCTTGGTGGGGTCCACTGCTATGCCTTCTCCTGATATAACATGTCCAAGAAAACCAACTTCCTTCAACCAAAACTCACATTTGCTGAACTTGGCATACAACTGATGTTCCCTGAGCTTCTCGAGAACTAAGCGCAAATGCTCCTTGTGTTCTTCTTCATTCTTCAAGTATACCAAGATATCATCAATGAACACCACGACAGACTTATCCAAGAACTCCATGAACACTTTGTTCATCATACTCATGAAATAGGCAGGGGCGTTAGTCAGTCCAAATGACATAACCGTATACTCGTATAACCCGTACCTCGTGGTGAAAGCTGTTTTAGGTATATCCTTTTCTTGGATCTTCAGCTGGTGATATCCTGATCGCAAATCGATCTTCAAAAATACTTTAGCTCCTTGCAACTGATCAAACAAATCATTGATCATCGGCAGTGGGTACTTGTTCTTGATCGTCACTTCATTCAACGCACGATAATCAACAACCATTCTTAACGATCCATCCTTCTTCTCGACCAAGAGCACTGGGGCTCCCCATGGTGATGAACTTCGTCGAATGTAACCTTTCTCCAACAACTCCTTAATCTGCTTCTTAATCTCTTCCAGATCATTTGCGGGCATCCGGTACGGTCTCTTCGATATTGGTCCGGTGCGTGGCAACAGCTCTATCAAAAACTCGATGTCTCGATCTGGTGGCATGTCTGGTAGCTCCTCTGGAAATACATCCGGATAATCCTTCACAACAGGCACTTCCTCCTGAACAACTCCTGAGAGGGAATTTACTTGGGTCCTCCTCGGCGCATGCCGGGATACATACTTGATCCATTTTCCTTCCGGGGTAGTGAGCAAAATCGACTTACTAGCGCAATCGATGTTTCCCCCATACATCGATAGCCAATCCATGCCTAGTATCACATCCAATCCTTGTGACTCCAAAATAGTTAGGTCTGAGGGGAAAACATGGCGTCCAATGGTCAATGGCATCTGAAAAGATCCTTGACTTGCCATATACTCCGCTCCTGGTGAGCTTACTAACATAGGTGTCCTAAGTACTTTAGTGGGCAACTTATACTTATCCACGAATCCCCTTGATATGTATGAATGCGATGAACCAGTATCAAAAAGAACAATTGAAGTAAATGACTTAACCAAAAACTTACCGATAACTGCATCAGGCTGCTCTTCAACCTCCTCCACGTTCACGTGGTTCACTTGTCCCCTATTGAAGGGGTTGGGCTTCTTCCCAGAGCTTCCATTGCCATTCCCATTCTTCGCTTCAGGGCACTCAGTGGCATAGTGTCCAGTCTTCCCGCACTTGAAACAAGTAATGTGACTTAGGTCCTTCTTGGCGGGTGTTGGTGGAGTGGTGCGGTTCTGATTGTTGCCTGCTCCATTCCCATTCCCATTCTTGGGGCCATTGTGGTTATGGGAACTCCCTCCATTGTGGGTGTGGCCTCCATAGTTATGGGTAAATCCTCCTGAGTTCGGGGTTAAGCGAGGCTTCTGCTGAGCTCCTGAGTTGTACCTTCCTTGTCCATACTTCCTCTTGCGGCTCTCAATCTGCTGCTGCTGCTTCCCTTCAATCATAAGAGCCTTATCTACCAACTCTTGGTAGTTGTTAAATGTTACCACCATCAACTGCATGCTCATCTCATCATTCAGCCCTTCCATAAACTTCTCTTGCTTCGCGGCATCTGTGGCCACATCATCAGGGGCATAATGAGATAGCTTACTAAACTCATCCACGTACTGAGCCACAGTACGATTTCCCTGGCGCAAGTTACGAAACTCGCGCTTCTTCATGCTCATAGCTCTAGTTGAGACATGGGCTGTGCAGAATGCTTGCTGAAACTGATCCCAAGTGATATTGGCTATGGGGAAAGTGGTTGTGTAATTCTCCCACCATGAAGCTGCAGGTCCATCCAATTGGTGTGCGGCAAAATGCACCTTCTCAGCATCAGTGCAACCTGCAGTGGTCAACTCCCTTCCAATCTTGCGTAGCCAGTCATCAGCAACTATTGGCTCGGTGCTACTGGAAAACACCGGCGGCTGCAACCTCAGGAAACGGGCTAAGTTGTCAACTGGAGGTGGCGGCGGCTGGTTGTTGTTGTTGTTGCCTTGGTTCTAGACTAATATTTGCATCAAGGCATTCTGCTGCTGGATCAACTGGGTGATCTCCCGTGGGAAAACAAATCCGGTGTCACGTCTCGGAGGCATCTGATGGGTTTAGAGGGAAGAGATTAGAATAGAATGAGGTCTAGTGAGAAAACACTACCCATATGCACATGAGACAAACACAATCATTTCATATCACTCAATCAATCAAACAAGGACATACAATCGGTCTAGAACTAACGTTACAAAAGTGCTCGGACTACTACTATATACATGGGGGAAAACTACTGATCATATGGTGCTCATCTAGAAATATTGATCGGTGGAAGACTCCATGATATCTGCTCCAGCTTCGTCTTCATAATCATCATCACTACCATCCGGGTCGGAGTCGGTGTCGTCGATGATGATGTAGTCTTCAGAACGAATTTCCTTGGGTTCGTCGTCTTCTCCTCCTGGCGCGGGGTCTCCCAAGAATACTCCTATCTTTCTTATCAGGTCGTCATTCTTCTCAACGAGTATCGTCATTTCCTCTTCATATCCATCGCATGTAGACTTGAGTTCCTCTTCTAGCTCTGTAATCCTAGTCATCGCCTTCTTCAAATCCATCATGCTTGAGCACATCTGGTTCTCCTGTCGACGAATGTGTTGGTTTAACTCCTGGATGAAATCTGCAATGGACCTGTCCTTCCTGGTGCTGATCATCTCCCATTGCTCATCTCGGCGCCCACATATCTGGTAGATAGTGTCCTTCAGCTCCTGTTTGTAGATTTCTCCAATACGTCCCATAGCAATGTGGGCTGCCATGCTCTTGCCTAGGCTCCAGGTGGGTGCATCAAAGGAAAACTCTATTGGGTCAGTGACTGGCATGAATGTCCTTCCTGGAACTTGAACTCGAATCATCCATCGCTCCTCTTCTGGTAAAGTGGCGGTGTAGGTCCCGGTGAAGCTTGGTATTTCGATGTTCAGGTACCTAGTGACTTCCTTCAAGTGTCGACCAAAAGGTGTGTCTTCATCCGGTTGTGCAAACTTCTTCCTTGAGTCTGCCATCCTAAAAAGTAGAAAATGGAGAGAAGTCAGAAATGAGTAGAGAGGAGTGACCTATGGCTTATCTTAGTGGTCGTGTCCTACATTCAGCGTGTGCTCTGATACCATCTTATAGCAACCCGACCTCAGACGGTCAAGTCTCTGTGCTTCAGCGTCATCCCTGGATCGGTAATGCTGACACACACAGTACTCGAATGGATTTATAACAGAGTAGCAATCACACACTTATTACATCGAAAGTCCCAAAAGAGAACTTATTACAGTAAATATGGCTTAAGGCCATCTAAATAAGATAACAACGGAAGGCTTGGAAGATAAACTGAGTCCATCAACTCCAACGGCATAGCTGAGTGCATGACAACGGCCTAGCGAACCTTACTCCTCGTCTGAAAAGTCTGCAACATGATACGTTGCAGCCTGAAAACGGGTCAGCACATGGAATATGCTGGCAATATAACACAGTAGAGCAATGAACAGATAAATGCCATCACTACATGCATATATGGCCGGTGGAGGCTCTAAGGTTATATTGTTTTGCGAAAAGCCAATTTTTTCCTACAACAAAGGAATAGATTTTATTTAACTATCATGGTGGTTGAAACATCATTGAGAAGGTTCCTCCAACTCAATCTCAATTAAAGTAATCATTAACAACCCAACAAAATTTATTTAGAGTGATGAGATCAAATCAATAATTCAAGTACCAGATACTCAAGATGTCCATAACCGGGGACACGGCTAACCATGATTAGTTTATACACTCTGCAGAGGTTTGCGCACTTTTCCCCACAAGACTCGATCTCCTCCGTTGGATTTCTCGCACTACCTGGTGTTTGAGAAACGGATGACCGAGACACAGTCTTTCAGAGGCATTAACTCTTTACTCTGGGTGGACAGTTACACCTACTTTCCCTCTACATCTGCTAGCCCACCACTGAAAGAGGTCCCACAACATACTCAACTATGCCAGAGCCCATAATGGCTTTTGTCTGCACACGGAAGTTTCTAGCATGAATAATCTTATGATCCCTTTGAGCCTGGGTGGCGGACCGTAGGATGATCACACGGGTACTCCGGGATATCCTAGGACAACACTGGATTCTCCAGGTGCCCACAAGCAAAACCCAGATGTGTATTAAAGTTTCCACTTTAAGTTGAACCATTAATCAACAACTCACATCTGTCATGTATTCACTCAAACCCAATCCACGTCTACGAGCATAGCATAGCAATATAAGCATAACGTAGAAGTAACTCCCAGGGGTTTGATAATAAACAGGGCAATAGGTTCTACCTCATCAACTACTTCCCAAACCCACATGTTAAGATATCCTACTCATGCAATGTGTGAGGGTTGTAACTAATGCATAAAAATTGGGTAATAAAGGGGTATGATCAATGTGTTACTTGCCTTGCTGACGATCTGCAAATCCTAGAGACTCGTAGTAGCACGCTTCGCACTCCGGGATTTCTATCGCAAACAAACAATAGCATACATAAGCAATCAAGCAAAGATGCACGGGTAAATCTCAAATAAGAAGATCTAACCAGAAAGTTAAACTTAAGAACTCTGGTTTGCAAAACGAATCAAATCAAACGGAGCAACGAAACTCAAACTACGAAAGAAACAAGATCCGATTACTAATCTGGGCTAAAGTCAAATTTTACAGTACCAAAATCTTGTTCAAGTTGGTTAAACAGAAAGAGGGCTTCGAGGCGAAGATCTAGGCGCTTGTTTCACCTGATTTGGATGAAGGAGCGAGAAGTTATACTAGATCGAAGATTAGGGCAGAAATCACGATCGAAAATAATCGCGGAAACCCTAGAAAAAAAACTGACGAACAGGCTAACGAACGAACGTTTGCTGTCTGCGGCTAACGGGTGAACGGTGTTCGTTAAAACGAATGTACGGACGAACATCCGCTATTTAAACGAACCGAAACAAAACCGATCTAAAACAAAAAAACGAGATCTAGGGTTTCGAAAAAACCGAGCGGCTTTCTAACGAAAACCGGCG